>NW_014603307.1:0-432 GCF_000485595.1 Priapulus caudatus | reverse complement strand
ATTCATTTGCTGTCCGGCGATTTCTTTAAACCACCAGTACAAGTAGGCCTAGTGATAGCGCTTACGTCTGCGAAAGGGATGCTCATTGTCATCCCTACCTCCTTCTGCCATTGCTGAGGTATTGACGATGTTGCGATCCTAGCACTTGCCCTATCTGTCGGTATTTTCTAAGAGTCACAAACCTTTACAAATAACGATTCAAGAAACACTTTCCTTGCCCCAGGTTTCCCACGAGCAGTAACGAAGATAGCGCCATCTGTTGTCTCCGTTAAGGTTTATTTTTCAGCGTTGAACTTTCAGCGTCGTTTATTTTCATAATAATATAATATTATTTCCCAAATTAATTGGGCATTGGCATCATAAGACAATTAGGCATAATAAGTTGTGTTTCATTTCAATTGAAAATTTTTATCACTAACACTTGCACTTTCA
>NW_014603306.1:0-432 GCF_000485595.1 Priapulus caudatus | reverse complement strand
ATCTATATGTACCTGTGTCCGTATCTATATATGTACCTGTGTGTGTATCTATATCTAGCTGTGTGTATCTATATGTACCTGTGTGTATCTATATGTACCTGTCCGTATCTATATATACCTGTATGTATCGTGTGATGTTCGTATATGTACCTGTGTCCGTATCTATATATACCTGTGTGTGTATCTATATGTACCTGTGTCCGTATCTATATGTACCTGTGTGTGTATATATATGTACCTGTGTGTGTATCTATATGTACCTGTGTCCGTATCTATATATACCTGTGTGTGTATCTATATGTACCTGTGTCCGTATCTATATATACCTGTGTGTGTATCTATATCATATGTACCTGTGTCCGTATCTATATATACCTGTGTGTGTATCTATATGTACCTGTGTGTGTATATATATGTACCTGTGTGTGTATC
>NW_014603305.1:0-432 GCF_000485595.1 Priapulus caudatus | reverse complement strand
ACTGCATTTTCTGACAGACCTTTTGCTCTTGCGGTTAATACGTACTGTTTACGTATTTCTTCAATAAAACTGTTTTTTGTTAGCATCGTCATTACGGCAAAACTACCAATTACCGATGCAGTAATTGGTAAGACCATATGCCATAAATAATCGGTTACTTGTTCGTACCAAGGTAAAGTATCCCAGTTATCTGACACCAAACCACGCAATGGGAAAATATCGAAGAAACTACCTCCACCAAAAAATACTAATAAGGTAATACCGAGTACAAAACCAGGAATGGCATAACCCACTAAAATTAATGTGCTACTGACAACATCGAAGGTACTACCGTCTCGAATAGCTTTACTAATACCAAGAGGAATACATGTTGAGTAAACTATAAGAAAACTCCAAACACCTAAACTAATAGAAACTGGTAATTTTGAAATG
>NW_014603303.1:0-432 GCF_000485595.1 Priapulus caudatus | reverse complement strand
AAATTCCGGCCTTCTTTAGTAATACAGCAACCTTGGCTGCTGAGATTAACAGCGCGTCAGCACAAGCAGGAGAGGTGGTGTGGCAATTACCATTACATGCGGCGTATCGGAGTTTCTTAAACAGTGATATCGCAGATTTATTAAATAGTTCGCCGCAGGGTTATGGTGGGGCGATAACGGCGGCTCTCTATCTCAACGAATTTGTTGATGAAAATATTCAATGGGCACATTTTGATATGATGGCATGGAACAACCGTGACCGTCCAGGACGACCTAAAGGGGGAGAGGCGATGGGTTTATTAGCCGTGTTTCAATTATTGGAAAATAGATATGCCGTATCGTGATAGTGGCTTATTACTTGCCTAATGCGGAAGCTGTTATTTAGTATTATTATACTGATTTTATTGTTGTTATTTGTAGCGGCAGTATATA
>NW_014603302.1:0-432 GCF_000485595.1 Priapulus caudatus | reverse complement strand
CTCTCTCTCTCTCTCTCTCTCTCTCTCTCTCTCTCTCTCTCTCTCTCTCTCTCTCTCTTTCTCTCGTTATTTCTCACGCTCCGGATACATGCGTGCACGGACGGACGGACGCCCGCACGCCCGCATGCACGCACATATGAACCAAAACATACACACATGCACGCGGGCAGCGCTCGCAACGCAAGCGTGCACATAGCACCCACGGGAGGCCATTGCCCCATCGGACCATGCACGTGCCATTATTTTTCGTCCTCTAATCACTATAGCCTTTTATTTAGGCGCGATGTCGCTGCCCTCGAAGTATGCCACGGCGAACCGACGACGTCCGCCGATGCGACAACATCGCTCCTGTTGACAGTTGTGACAGCTTATAGAAAAGACTCGATTGTCAGCCAGCGTCGCGCTCATTAGTTCCTTGATAATCCAGCAAAT
>NW_014603301.1:0-432 GCF_000485595.1 Priapulus caudatus | reverse complement strand
CATCTGTATGCGCATTTAACACTATTTCTGGCCCTTCAGAAATCAATGTCAACACTGCAAGCAGAGACGTACTCGTTGCTCTTTCACCTAACATGACGGGCGCTATTGCGGATAACATTATAGATTGCAGAAGACCAAACGACGCAGAACTTACTAATATTACTGATTTCACCAGTTGCCCCGGTGTTAGTACTATAATTACTGGCGGGGATTTAGCTCAACTTGTCTTTACCAGCAATTACTTCCTTCTTAAAACTAAAGTAACCATTGGCGATGCAAAAAAAGTCACGTACAGTATAATTTTCCGTGATCCAACAAGTGTTACTGAAGTTATTTCACGAACACAACGTACCTTGTAAACTACAACTAAGCGATAAAAAGAGATTCCATTTATGAGTGACACCTTACTCATCCATTACAATATAGAAAGGC
>NW_014603300.1:0-432 GCF_000485595.1 Priapulus caudatus | reverse complement strand
ATTAAAAAGCCATTACTATCGCATTTGACTAAGTTTGGACGTTTCACTTCTACTTTGGCTCGTATGGTCGTGTATTTACAAGTGTCTGCTTAGTGTCTGTCATTCTATAATGTTTAATCTTCTTTAGACATTTTTGTGAAGTCAACCATAATTTTCATCTTGGCAAGTAGCGGTCTTTTTACACCGACGATGTGCAAGCTGCATCACCAGTAACATCACAATTTCCATACTTAATCAAGGCTCTCTATGTCAGGTTTACCTTCAAACTTGCAAGATCGATTATGCATTTAAGTCAGATTAAGATAAAAAATTTTCTCTGACTGGCCATTGGAACTTGGAACCTTCACCATACAGCTGCGACTGTCTCATTCTCCCTAACCCAGGCCTCCTCCCCCCACACAGCAGTGTGACCTACCTCCTCCCTGCCCCACA
>NW_014603299.1:0-432 GCF_000485595.1 Priapulus caudatus | reverse complement strand
CTCTCTCTCTCTCTCGCTCTCTCTCTCTCTCTCCCCTCTCACTCCCTCCCACACTCTCGCTCTCGCACTTCTCTCTTTCTCTCTTTCTCTCGCACTCTCTCTCTCTTTCTCGCGCGCGCACCCTCTCTCTTTCTCTCTCCCTCTCTCTCTCCCTCTCTCTTCCTCCCCCTCTCTCTTCCTCTCTCTCTTTCTCTCTCGCTCGTCACCTGACATGGGCGCGCGCTGATGGACGCATGCCTTCATAATTGTTCGACAAGTTCTTTAGTTTCGCGCAGTGCGTGGGTATCAACGGGAACCCGGAAATGAGGTTTTCATTTACTACCGTTGTACCACCATTTTTCACTCTCTCACTTTAATCAGATGACACTGTGTTTCCGTTGATCGCCGCTTATTTTCTCTCTTCCCTCTTCCTCTCTCTCTCTCTCTACTCTC
>NW_014603298.1:0-432 GCF_000485595.1 Priapulus caudatus | reverse complement strand
GGCGCTTTAGAAAAAGACGTTCGTACCAGTAAAGAACTTACGGTACGCCCCTATCTACCCCGCTTTTTGCGCGAAGGAGACCGTGCTGAAATTCAAGTAGTGGTCAACAATAATGGGGATCAGGCTTTTAAGGGGATGCTCGACTTTGAAATCTTTGATCCTGTTACGAATAAGAGTTTAGCAAGTGATTATAAGCTTGATCCGGCGCAACAAGGCTTTTCGGTAGCAGCTCAAGAAAGCAGCAATCTTCGCTTTTCTTTACACACCCCGAATAAGCTGGGAATGGTTGCCATACGGGTAAAGGCTAAGACTGAAAAGTTTAGTGATGGTGAGCAGCACCCTTTACCGATTTTGCCAAGTCGACTTCATTTGGCGCAAAGTCGTACGGTTGCATTGACCGATAATCAAGAGACTCACTTGAATTTTAATGAG
>NW_014603297.1:0-432 GCF_000485595.1 Priapulus caudatus | reverse complement strand
ATTTTTAGGGATAGGCCAACGTAACTTATGCTGACGAATAGTTATTTTCGTAATCGTATTATTACGTAAATGAGGCTCAATTCCGCGACGACTGGTTTCAACCTCTGGTAACTCGGGCATGTTATTGGTAGTAGCGTATTGCTATCTACGTTGTTCTATCGGTTTAGCTCATCGGTATCAAGTTGGCCGGTAATGCGTCGACGTACATGTGACCAGGACACGCCAATACTTAAAACACTGGCAAGCATGATTTCAATAATGTAGCTAATAACCTTGAAGTTGTCTGTTGATAAGCCAATTACATCAATAACCAACCAAATGGCTAGGCCAAAAAATGCGGCCGCTAGAACAATGCCAATAGCGCCAAGCGAGCCTAGAGTCGCGCGAATTAATATCACCCAGCCAATAAGCAAGATTACTCCGACAAATGCC
>NW_014603296.1:0-432 GCF_000485595.1 Priapulus caudatus | reverse complement strand
AACATATCAACATTTAAAACCGCTATCGCCAATAATTTATTCGCTCTTTGCGAGTAAGCCATTGCTTGATTAACACGGTCAACAAAGATTATTTGTGATGGCAAATTAGTTATTGAATCTACACTGCTAGACTCAATCACTTTATCATCGGGGTCTAAACTAGAAATTTTATTCTGCAGCTCATCCACTTTACTCTGTAGCATTGACGTTTTGGTTAATTCGTTCGTTTCATCTTGATCGACTATTGATTTAGCGTTGATATCAATTACTGCTGTCTCATTAAAACTAGATACAGCGTCTTCATCTCCCCATTTAATAACTTTATTACGCCCGCTCTCCTTAGCTACGTATAACGCTTGATCCGCGCGCTCTAGCATTTGTGAACAAGTTGTTAAATCACTGGCATAATTAGCAACACCAAAACTTGCGGTG
>NW_014603295.1:0-432 GCF_000485595.1 Priapulus caudatus | reverse complement strand
GGGAAAAAACCGATAAAGCCGAGATATTAAAATCCGATGCGCGTTTGTAACCGTATAAAGCAAATCCACTTCACAACACTTAAGGTTTATTTATGAATGCTAACGCAGAAAATTCAGTCACACAGGATTACCTCGTCGCCGATATGTCGCTGGCTAGCTGGGGTCGAAAGGAAATGAATATCGCTGAAACCGAAATGCCCGGTCTGGTATCGCTTCGCGGTAAATACGGCAAAGATGCACCGCTGAAAGGCGCACGTATCGCCGGTTCGCTGCACATGACAATCCAAACGGCTGTGCTCATCGAGACACTGGTGGCACTCGGTGCCGAAGTCCGCTGGGCTTCCTGTAACATCTTCTCTACTCAAGATCACGCCGCAGCAGCCATCGCCGAGTCCGGCGTTCCGGTATTTGCCATTAAAGGCGAGACGCTCG
>NW_014603294.1:0-432 GCF_000485595.1 Priapulus caudatus | reverse complement strand
CCTCCTCTCTCTCTCTCCTCCTCCTCTCTCTCTCACCCTCCTCCTCTCTCTCTCACCTCCCCCGTCCTCTCTCTATCTCTCTCTCTCTCACCCTCCTCTCTCTCTCTCTCTATCTCCTACAGGTTGAGTCCGTACAGCTTTGACGCGGTGACGCCAGGCAGCGATGGCGGCGGCGTCAGCCAGGACTACATCCCCCTGGGGGCGCTGTCGTTGCTCGCCGTCGCCGCCGCCGACTACCAGGATGTCGTCACGACGGCCGTGCAGCGAGCCAATCAGATCTACCAGGAGTTCCTGCACAGCGAGGAAGGATGCGGCTTCACGGGCCAGGTGAGGCGGGATGGATCCCCGGGGGGGGGGCGCCATTGTGCGGGGTGGGGGGGTGGGGGAGTAGGACGAGGATGGTCGGAGGGAGGAGGTGTAGTGCGCGTGTGC
>NW_014603293.1:0-432 GCF_000485595.1 Priapulus caudatus | reverse complement strand
TACAGCACTATATACAGCACTATATACAGCACTATATACAGCACTATATACAGCACTATACAGCACTATATACAGCACTATATAGCACTATATAGCACTATATACAGCACTATATACAGCACTATACAGCACTATATAGCACTATACAGCACTATATAGCACTATACAGCACTATATACAGCACTATATACAGCACTATATTACAGCACTAGCCCTATATACAGCACTATACAGCACTATATACATCACTATATACATCACTATACACAGCACTATATACAGCACTATATACAGCACTAACATCACTATATACATCACTATATACAGCACTATACAGCACTATATACAGCACTATATACATCACTATATACATCACTATATACAGCAATATACAGCACTATACAGCACTATACAGCACTAGCACTATATACA
>NW_014603292.1:0-432 GCF_000485595.1 Priapulus caudatus | reverse complement strand
CACCATCACTACAGCACGATCCGTCTCTGGGGCTCACTCGGGTTTATCCTGACAGTCATAGTATTGGGCGAAGTCTTGGAAGTTAGCAGTATCACGCTGGTGCCAAAAGTCATTCTGTTTATGTTAATAGGTATCCTGTTGATGAGCCTTCTCATTAAAGAGAGTAAGCCTGCGCATCACGAAGAGCAGGGGCATATCTTTGAGGTGATTAAACAACCGGCCGTGCTGGCATTTTTGAGCGTGTGTTTTTTGATGGTGTTGAGTCACGGGCCGTACTATACCTTCTACAGCATTTATCTCGAAGACCACGGTTACAGCCGACCGATGATAGGCGTTTTATGGGCGGTTGGTGTCATCGCTGAAGTGATTGTGTTTTTATGATGAACCGCCTGCTTCCTGCTTTGGGGGTGCGTAAATTACTCTTGATCACCT
>NW_014603291.1:0-432 GCF_000485595.1 Priapulus caudatus | reverse complement strand
TTAGCGAACACGGATGTAGTATTATTAGATTCTAATGTATTTGTCAGCGAACACGGATGTAGTATTATTAGATTCTAATGTATGTGTTAGTGAACACGGATGTAGTATTATTAGATTCTAATGTATTTGTCTGCGAACACGGATGTAGTATTATTAGATTTTAATGTATTTGTCAGCGAACGCGGATGTAGTATTATTAGATTCTAATGTATGTGTTAGCGAACACGGATGTAGTATTATTAGATTCTAATGTATGTGTTAGCGAACACGGATGTAGTATTATTAGATTCTAACGTATGTGTTAGCGAACACGGACGTAGTATTATTATATTCTAACGTATGTGTTAGCGAACACGGATGTAGTATTATTAGATTCTAATGTAGGTGTTAGCGAACACGGATGTAGTATTATTAGATAATTCTAATGTAGGT
>NW_014603290.1:0-432 GCF_000485595.1 Priapulus caudatus | reverse complement strand
GCGGCCCCAGATTTTTCGGCAGGCGATTCAACTGAACCGATTCAGCTAACAAATCAAAACTGGGTGACAAACCAACCTGTCGGGCCGTTTCCATATTCAGTGTCAATTCGCTTTTCATCTCGAAAAACACATTAATATCTGCCGCCGGAGTGCCTAGCATGACGGCCTGCATGTTCAGGGCATTACGTCGCGCCAAGCGCCCCCAATCTGTATTCGGTGCATCAGTAAACAAAATACCCTGCGCCACACGATCAGAACCCAGGAAACTAAAACTTGGTAATTTACGCTGATTAATACTTTCAATCATGGCCCGATAATCTGCCTGAGACATGCGCGGAAAAGCCGCCACCATCACGCCATCGACATCATCTGCAATCGCTGAAACCAGATCACTATTGCGCCCGTCATGCCCGATAAAGACCAGCTCCGTAC
>NW_014603286.1:0-432 GCF_000485595.1 Priapulus caudatus | reverse complement strand
AGAGAGACACACACAGGTAGATAGAGATGCTGATGCTCCCGACACAGACTCTTCATTCAGACTACCTTGATCGTTCTGCTCTTAGAAGTGCTCTTCGACTGCTTCTTGCGACTGCTGCGCCGACTCGACTGATTGCTGCCAGAGTAGGTAGCCCTGGCCTGCGCCGACACCGACGTCACACCCAGGGACCCTGCGCACAGACGAAAACACAGAGTAGCTTAGCGCAATGGTAATGTGTACAGCATGCGGGTCATTGCCACGGTAACATATAGAGCACGCGGACGACAATGTGAGCACGTAGGCTGTCGCCATGGTAACGTGCAGAGCATGCTGATGACGATGCAAGTATGCAAGATCAACACCAGAGATGCCAACACGTATTTGAAGCAATCTGTAGGTTCTGGCCATCAAATTAGTAGTTTGAGGGTCACG
>NW_014603285.1:0-432 GCF_000485595.1 Priapulus caudatus | reverse complement strand
AGATACAGAACTTACACCTGTACACATATATACAGAATTACACCTGCGCACACACATAGCTACAGAACTTACACCTACGCAAACACACAGATACAGAACTTACACCTGTACACATATATACAGAACTTACACCTGTACACACATAGATACACACAGATACAAACTTACACCTACGCACACACATAGATACAGAACTTACACCTGTACACACATATATACAGAACTCACACCTACGCACACACACAGATACAGAACTTACACCTACGCACACACATAGATACAGAACTTACACCTGTACACACATAGATACAGAACTCACACCTGTACACACATAGATACAGAACTTACACATACGCACACACATAGATACAGAACTTACACCTGTACACATATATACAGAATTACACCTGCGCACACACATAGCTACAGAAC
>NW_014603284.1:0-432 GCF_000485595.1 Priapulus caudatus | reverse complement strand
TACGTGTGTCGTCTGTACGTGTGTCGTCTGTGAGTACGTGTGTCGTCTGTGAGTACGTGTGTCGTCTGTGAGTACGTGTGGAGTACGTGTGCCGTCTGTACGTGTGTCGTCTGTGAGTACGTGTGTCGTCTGTGAGCACAGACGACACGCGTAAGTGCGTGTGTCGTCTGTGAGTACGTGTGTCGTCTGTACGTGTGTCGTCTGTGAGTGCGTGTGTCGTCTGTGAGTACGTGTGTCATCTGTGAGTCCATGTGTCGTCTGTGGGTACTCGTGTCATCTGTGAGTACGTGTGTCGTCTGTGAGTACGTGTGTCGTCTGTACGTGTGTCATCTGTGAGTACGTGTGTTGTCTGTGAGTACGTGTGTCGTCTGTGAGTACGTGTGTCGTCTGTGAGTACGCGTGTCGTCTGTGAGTACGTGTGTCGTCTGTGAC
>NW_014603283.1:0-432 GCF_000485595.1 Priapulus caudatus | reverse complement strand
CCCCCCCTCCCCCCCCCGCCAGTGCAGAAACAGCAGCAGCTCTCACATCTGTGCTCGCTAAACGCCACCGCTGCATCAGCCGCCGATGTCGTAATAGGATTCCCCCTCCTCCCCTACTCCCCCCTCCTCCCCTACTCCCCCCTCCTGTCCTCTCCCTATTGTCGGGCTAACTAACTCACGCAGCCGCTACCCTGCGAGCGCCGATAGCCCCCCGCCCCCGCGCGCGTACGGCCGGGGAGTCGGGGCGGTGCAGGGTTTTCGGAGGTCGGCGATCGATGATGGCTATTTATCCACCCCTCCCCTCTCACCCTATCCACCGACCCCCTCACATTCCACCCCCTCCCCTCTCACCCTATCCACCCCCTCCCCTCTCACCCTATCCACCCCCTCCCCCTCTCACCCTATCCACCGCCCCCCTCACATTCCGCCCCC
>NW_014603282.1:0-432 GCF_000485595.1 Priapulus caudatus | reverse complement strand
CTCCCTCTCCTCCCTCACCTCTCACATCACCTCTCTCCGTCCTACTCTCGTCTCTTCTTTCACCTCCCTCTTATCCTTCTCTTCTCTCACCCTCTTTCTCTCTTACCGCCCTTCCATTCCCCTCTCACCTCCTCTCCTCTTCTCCCCAGCTTACATGCCCCTATATGTGACAACACTATCCCTCCATAGCTCCCCCTCTCTCCCTCTCCTGCTCCCCATTCCTCTCCCTCTCACCCTCTTTCTCTCTCCTCCCGTCCTCCTCTCCTCTCCCGTCCTCCTCTCACCTCCCTCTCACCTTTCCTCCCCTTCTCCCCATCATACATACCCCCATATCTGAATACATTACCCTTCCAACGCCTCTTAATGGCTTTCTTCTCTCCCTCTCCCCATTCCTCTCCCTCTTACCCCTTCCCCCCGCTCACCGCCCCCTCT
>NW_014603281.1:0-432 GCF_000485595.1 Priapulus caudatus | reverse complement strand
ACACACACACACACACACACACACACATACACACACGCACACACCCACACACACGCGCGCGCGCACAACTAATCTTTACACAACGGCAATATACGCGCGCGCGAATTCCATCGCAGTTAATTTACGGCAGGCGTACATCAAACGTGATCAGACCCGATCGTCTGTTAAATGAGATGTAGAGGATCTCCGCCGCTTTGTGCGCGTGACGCCCTAATGGCGCGCGCCGGACTATGGCGAACACGGAGCCGAGCATTCACGGCGTCGTTTAAATATTCCGCAGCGAGTTTGATTTCGTTTTGCGGGGTTCTTTTTTCGGCTTTGCGCGAGGCATCATCCTCGGCTATTGTGCGCGCGCCAGGGCTGCATTCTCAGATGCTATCTCCGGCGGGCCGTCCTCCCCCTCCCCTCCCTTCCCCCACCCCACCCCACCTC
>NW_014603280.1:0-432 GCF_000485595.1 Priapulus caudatus | reverse complement strand
GTGTGTGTGTGTGTGTGTGTGTGTGTGTGTGTGTGTGTGTGTGTGTGTGTGTGTGTGTGTGTGTGTGTGTGTGTGTGTGTGTGTGTGTGTGTGTGTGTGTGTGTTTGTGTGTGCGCGTGTGTGTGTGTGTGCGCGCGCGCCTGTGTGTGTATGTGTCTGTCTGTCTGTTTGTCTGTCTGTCGGTCTAGCTAGATAAATAGTTAGACAACTGGACGGACGGATGGATGCATGGATGGAAGGGTGGATGGATAGACGGACGGATGGATGGGCGGACAGGCGGGCGGGCGGACGGACGGACGGACGGATAAATTTTGATGGATGGATGAATGGGTGGATGGGTGGATGGATGGATGGACGGATTGATGGATTGATAGATTGATGGATTGATGGATTGATGGATGGATTGATTTATTGATTTATTGAGTCATTGAT
>NW_014603279.1:0-432 GCF_000485595.1 Priapulus caudatus | reverse complement strand
GTATATATATATATATATATATATATATATGTATATATATTTGCGTGCGTTGCCAAGTACAAGTCTTACGACGACAAACAAGTGATGTTGCTAGTGCCTGCTTACGTGCGGATGTAGAGTGTTCCTGACCTTCCGGTTGACCTCCCGTCGCCGACGTCCTGCCGTTGTAAGCGGTGTATAGAGGGCGACTGTCGACGGTAGATCAGCAGCTGATCGTCTCCTCCTCCTTACGCGCACGAAGCCGCATTAAAACCGGGTCGAGAGACAGATCGCACTTGTGTCGGCGACCCGACAAATCCACTGCGGCTGAGTACTCGCTGTCTGGCGCGTGCGTGCGTGCGTGCGTGCGTGCGTGCATGTTGTGTGTGTGTGTGTGTGTGCGCGTGCATGCGTGCGTGTTGTGTGCGTCGTGCGTGCGTGCGTGTTGTGTGC
>NW_014603278.1:0-432 GCF_000485595.1 Priapulus caudatus | reverse complement strand
CGCTAAACTCTCATCACCGGATACTACACACGCACACGCACACGCACACGCACACGCACACACACGCGCGCCGCCTTTCACGCGACCAACGCGGTCCCGATATAATTATACCTGCGAGCCTGCAGCAGCAAATAACAGCAGCAGATGTATTTATACGTGAACGTTTGAGGCGAGACTCCGAGCATGCACGATTCTACCGCATGGGCCGGGCTGCGCACGAGTTCTATCGCTAATTTCTCAGCGGCTCGCGTTACCTATCTACACATCACAAGGGTGCATCATGTCACCGACTCACCACCACGCGCGCGGCGCGATGTGCTCCCCCTATTCACACACGCACACACACACGCACGCACACACACACACAAAAACAAACACGTACGTACGCACGCACGCACGCACGCACGCACACACACACAAAAACAAACACGT
>NW_014603276.1:0-432 GCF_000485595.1 Priapulus caudatus | reverse complement strand
AGAAGCGATACTAAGTGACATGGGCGCTGACATCAAAACTGGTGTTGCACTGGATGCCGCTCAAAACGCGATGAAATAATTCATCGCTGTCTATAAATATTCATCGTAAACATATGAGGTATATAACCATGTTGAAGTTTGTTTTCACGACACTATGCGTGCTGTTTCTCTACCAATCGAATGTGATTGCAGAAGAGATGGTAGAGCTGCCGGATGACTGTAAAGATATCGAACTCAGCATGATTAAATGCCCGCTGGCTGAAGATGTCTCGATGGATGATGCCGCCACCTCAATGAAGCTGAGAGCGAACTATTTGAATTTC
Organism: Priapulus caudatus; assembly: GCF_000485595.1. Taxonomy (NCBI): domain Eukaryota; kingdom Metazoa; phylum Priapulida; class Priapulimorpha; order Priapulimorphida; family Priapulidae; genus Priapulus; species Priapulus caudatus. The sequence continues at coordinate 109 of NW_014603276.1, read as the reverse complement.
AAGCTAGTTGCTCACATGCCGCTTTCAGAGCAGGTTAAATCTATGGGCGGCAAATCACCGCGCATGGAAATCTATCAGTTCTGTGATGCCATGATCGCTTCCAAGATGG
>NW_014603275.1:0-432 GCF_000485595.1 Priapulus caudatus | reverse complement strand
CTAAATGCACTACGTTTAAAAAATGGTAGTGATGTAAAAACATTTGAACGCAACACTGGCTTAAAGTATCAAGCATTAGAAACAGCCGTTAAAGACGTTGATGCAGAATTATTAGTGATGAATAAAAATCAAATAACAACGAGCGATAAAGGTTTTTTATTTTTAAACGAAATTCTCGGCAAACTAGTATGAATTTATTAATAGCTAGTTGTAGTAGCTCAAACTTAAGGGTACCTCTATTAATCTAATAGATTATAAAACAGCTCCGTGCTATCTCTTACAAATTAACAGAAGATGAAGGTCTCAAAACAATCATTAAGCTGACGCTCAAAGATTAAGAGTGATATAGCAAAAGGAGATATTCACGCTAACGCCTGCCTTCAGCCGACCGCTTCATTCAGCATCGGAAGGCTCTTGATTATCTAGCTCCTC
>NW_014603274.1:0-432 GCF_000485595.1 Priapulus caudatus | reverse complement strand
CAGATATGGCGGCGCTTCCTCTCCTTGTTATATTTAGCTCCTTGGTTATCACCAGCCCCGCGATGTTCCATTGTTCGTGCGTCGCGTCGTTCCCCGGGGTGTAATGACGTTCTGTTGTTTGTTTGTTTGTTTGCGTCGCGCAGCATAACATCGCCCCGATCCACGTCGCAGCAAAGTGGGGCAAGGTGAACATGGTCACTCTGCTGCTGGACAAGGGAGGAGAGATAGACATCACAACCAGGGTGAGTGGGGCGGGGCGCGGGGGGAGGGGGAGGAGGCGGGGGCGGGGGGGCAGGAGAGGGGGGTTGCATGGGTGCACTGGGCGAGATAGAGGGATAGTTATTGTTTATTCACCATTGATGACCATATAATCATATACACGCACGCACGCGCGCACGCACACACACACCCACACACACACACACGCACACC
>NW_014603273.1:0-432 GCF_000485595.1 Priapulus caudatus | reverse complement strand
ATCCAGGTTATACTATCAATGTGACATCCATTAAATGGATGCCGTATTGATAGCATAACCTGGATGCAATGGATGTCGCATTGATAGTATAACCTGGATGTAATGGATGTCACATTGATAGTATAACCTGGATGTAATGGATGTCACATTGATAGTATAACCTGGATGTAATGAATGTCACATTGATAGTATAACCTTGATGTAATGGATGTCGCATTGATAGTATAACCTGGATGTAATGGATGTCACATTGATAGTATAACCTGGATGACATCCAGGTTATACTATCAATGCGAAATGTGACATTCATTACATCCAGGTTATACTATCAATGTGACATTCATTACATCCAGGTTATACTATCAATGTGACATCCATTACATCCAGGTTATACTATCAATGCGACATCCATTACATCCAGGTTATACTATC
>NW_014603272.1:0-432 GCF_000485595.1 Priapulus caudatus | reverse complement strand
TGTGTGTGCGTGCGTGCGTGCGTGTGTGTGTGTGTGTGTGCGTTTGTGTGTGTGTGTGTGTCTGTCTATCTGTCTGTCTCCCCCTTTCCTTCTCTGTCGGGCTCTCTCTCTGATTCTTACCACCTCCTTCCATTGCCACCTCTCTCACTCATTTCGCACTTCTCCATTCGTGCACACTGCTCTCTCTACCTCTCCATCCCTCTTCCCCTTCTCTAATGTGTTTCCTTCCCCAGCGACTCCCCATTAAACCTGTACGGCTTGCCGCGTTTTTTAATCTCGTGCGCGCAGCCTCCATCGGAGTGGGTTTATATCCGTATGAAGCCATAAAGATGCGGAAGGCTGCTCCCACGATGCAGGTATAACGCACGGATTCTGCGATTGCTACTGCTGAAACATTGAGCGGGGAGAGAGAGAGGAGAGAGGGAGAGAGGG
>NW_014603271.1:0-432 GCF_000485595.1 Priapulus caudatus | reverse complement strand
CCCCTGTAGAAGAAAAGCTCGATAGACAGTTGATTCCCAAAGGCAAGCAAACTGCGCGAATGGTTGAAACGGTCAAGGGTAAATCTTTAATAGAACACTTCGAACTACCCACCGCAACAGCTGTGCTACAAGCGCCTATTCAAACAGCAGCACGAGCACGCCCCATGATTCCCCCCCAACAAGCCGCTCCGCAAGTAGCTGTGCCGACACCTAAACCAATACCTAAACCAACACCTGTACCTGTACCTGTACCAACACCAATGGGTAAGTTGATGGTATCAATACAGGCAGCAAATAATAAAAAGCCATTAAAGGCCAATATTTATGTGCAGAAGCTCAATGGCGATCATGTTGTGGATAAGAATTATACTGACTTTGCCACGATAGCCTTAAAGCCAGGTGACTACAAAGTAACCGTGAAAGCTAGAGGCA
>NW_014603270.1:0-432 GCF_000485595.1 Priapulus caudatus | reverse complement strand
ACCCACGCACGAACTCATACACGCACGCACGCACGCACAGCTACGCGCGCACATATACGCGCACCCACGCACGCACACAAGCACACACGCACGCCTGCTCGCACACACGCGCGCACATATACGCGCACCCACGCACGCACTCATACACGCACGCACACCAGTCCGCACACACACTCACAAGCACGCCTGCCCGCACACACGCGCGCACACACGCACGCACGCCTGCCTGCACACACGCGCGCACACACGCACGCACGCACGCCCGCACACACGCGCGCATATATACGCGCACCCACGCACGCACTCATACACGCACACACACTCACACGCACGCCTGCCCGCACTCATACACGCACGCACCGACGCACACCTACCCGCACACTCAAAAGCACGCCTGCCCGCACACATGCGCGCACACACGCACGCACACCT
>NW_014603269.1:0-432 GCF_000485595.1 Priapulus caudatus | reverse complement strand
TACTGCTAGTAGTCCCGGTATGCAGCAAGGTACAGTCGTAGTAAGTGAAATTGTCTCTGTTTGTAGTGCGATTGTTGGTGGCCAAGGAGAGCAGCGTATAAATGAAGAATGGTCTAAATACCCAAATGCCGAAGCAAGTCGACCGATGGTGGAATCAGTAGCCAATGTCTTATTGAATAATCCGGAAGCTACTATTGAGCAGAGAACGAGTCAGTACGCGAAATATTTAAGTTGTGCTACAGGCTTGTTTGTTACAAAAGGTGCAATGCAGTAGAGCAATTAATAGGAATGCCCTTTAATTAAAACTACCTTTGCCATAGTTTTTTACTATTTTAATTTTTTATTGTGTTTTACACAGCTTAAATTGCAATTACGTACCGCTTTGTTAATAGTATCAATAACTTTGGTGCGGGTGAATGATACTCGCCATGC
>NW_014603268.1:0-432 GCF_000485595.1 Priapulus caudatus | reverse complement strand
AAAATGCGTCTAGTCGCTTTTCTATCGAAGCATCGTAAATAACAAACACCGTCGCGAATTGTTGGCATAAAAACGATTTACTATCCACACGGCGCATACTAGAGTAGGAATAGTTCCTTTGATGGGTGAAAAAATGCATCGGGCGTCATTTGAGTTTTTGTCGATGACATAAACGACGGACGTGTACGTCGCCAGTCTTAGAATTTATTGAAAAAAAAACCCAGAAAAATGAGAAGTTGCGTTAATATTTCTAACGCGTCATCTTAAGTTCTATTCTGACGCAACATTGCGACCCTTTGCGCTAATGGTAACTGTTCACGTTCCCGAAACAATCGGGTAAAGTGTGGAAAACAGACAATATCACGTTGTCGGTGCAAGAGACAATATCATCAACACGAAGCTATGGCCCAAGGACAGATCTAAATTCCCCGC
>NW_014603267.1:0-432 GCF_000485595.1 Priapulus caudatus | reverse complement strand
CCGTAGGAACGCACGCAGGTAAACGTACAGGAACGCACACAGGTATAAACGTACAGGAACGCATACAGGTAAACCTGTAGGAACGCACACAGGTAAACCCGTAGGAACGCACGCAGGTTTTATACAGGTGTGCTACGTTATATAGGTGTGTTACGTCATACAGGTGTGTTACTTTATACGCTGTGGCTATATATATATGCCCGGCAGCCGTCAGATATACGCCGGCTGCCGGGCATATAGCGACTCTGTACTTTATGTAGGTACGTAGCGTTATACAGATATGTCCCGTAAATACAGATGTGTGTGTGACGGCACGCACGTTGGATGAGTATCAGGAGATATCATATATATCATATATAGAGTGATCCCTATTATCTACTCCTGATGAGTATAGATAGAGCGAGAGAGAGAGAGAGAGAGAGTGAAGTACTC
>NW_014603266.1:0-432 GCF_000485595.1 Priapulus caudatus | reverse complement strand
GGATGGAGAGAGATGGATGGAGAGAGATGGATGGAGAGGGATGGATGGAGAGGGATGGATGGATAGATGGATGGAGAGGGATGGATGGAGAGAGATGGATGGATGGATGGATGGATGGAGAGGGATGGAGAAGAATGGATGGAGAGGAATGGATGGATGGATGGATGGAGAGGGATGGATGGATGGAGAGGGATGGAGAGAGATAGATGGATGGATGGATGGATGGAGAGAGATAGATGGATGGATGGATGGATGGAGAGGGATGGAGAGAGATAGATGGATGGATGGATGGATGGAGAGGGATGGAGAGAGATAGATGGATGGATGCATGGAGAGGGATGGAGAGAGATAGATGGATGGATGCATGGAGAGGGATGGAGAGAGATAGATGGATGCATGCATAGAGAGGGATGGAGAGAGATAGATGGATAG
>NW_014603265.1:0-432 GCF_000485595.1 Priapulus caudatus | reverse complement strand
CAATGCTTTGTAATAAAGGTCTTTATTCTCTTCAACAATGCTCTCCAAAGAAGCATAAGGTACATATTCATACCCTGCCCGTAATAACAGTAATGTGGTCAGTACACGAGAGAGCCTTCCATTACCATCCTGGAATGGATGGATTGCTAAAAACACCACATTGATAACCGCAATGATCAATAACGGATGCATCGCCGATTCATCAATTGCTTTGGATGCCCATCGCACTAATTCTTCCATTTCTCTGGGCGCATCAAATGGCGTTGCTGTTTCAAAAATTACACCAATTTCATTACCGTCTGCATCTTTGGCGACAACGCTATTGGAAAGTGTTTTATAGGAACCACGATGACGGTTATCTTTGGAGCTATGACGAAGTAAGGTCTGATGTAACTGACGGATATGGTTTTCGCTTAAATGCAAATCCTCATA
>NW_014603264.1:0-432 GCF_000485595.1 Priapulus caudatus | reverse complement strand
AAGGCACGGCAACATCACCGATTGATGCAACAATTATCGCCGTTGTGGATACAGTCCAGACGGCCAAAAACCTGAAAATCCTGAAGGAGAAGACAATGGCGAAACCAGCAGCAGGCCAAGCGGCCCTTGGTATGATTGAAACACGCGGGCTTGTGGCCTCGATTGAGGGTGCGGATGCGATGGCAAAAGCGGCCAACGTCCAGATCGTTGGCCAGACCAAAGCAGGCGGGGGTCTGATCACCACTCTCGTGCGCGGTGAAGTCGGCGCGGTGAAAGCAGCCACCGATGCGGGTGCCACGGCGGCGCATAAAGTAGGCGAGGTCGTCTCGGTCCACGTGATCGCCCGCCCCCATGACGAGCTTGAAGCCATTCTTGACGCCCTTGGTGCAGGCAGCGCTGACTGATCCATAGCACCGAAAGGATAACCCATGA
>NW_014603263.1:0-432 GCF_000485595.1 Priapulus caudatus | reverse complement strand
ATTAGTAAAACTACATAAATATATTCAAGCAATTGTGAAGTTTGATGATGACCATCTATATGAGTTTTTTATAGGTAGAAACCCTAGAAATAGAGCATCTTCAGTTCCGAAAAACACACAACTGAATGAGATATACCCATTGAAGGGCTATAAACTATATTATCTATTTGATTTTGGGGATAGCTGGTTATTTGAAATAAGAAAATCCAGAAAGAAAAAAATAGAAAACAAAAGACTTAAATACCCACTTTAAATAATGCTGAAGTAATTTATTTAGCAAAATTACACCAAAAACTTGCCAAGGAATATGGTTACGAAGTAGAAATATTTGCTACCTTAGCCGAAGGTTTTGCTTGGCTAGGTTCTGAGAACCCAGAACCTAGCATCATACGTACCTAAGGGCACAAGCAATTAATAGAGATGCCCTCAAGG
>NW_014603262.1:0-432 GCF_000485595.1 Priapulus caudatus | reverse complement strand
GGGTTCCTGGCAGCAAATGCAATGGGTGCATTTAAATTGGTGTCGTAGTGAGTCATGCAGGTTACCGTTATTGTGCTGTAATCGTCACCACGGTGGAACCCATCAAAATCAGCCAGTGCAAAGGCTGCCGAAATTTGACGCGCCCGGTCATTTCGGAAATTGAAGAACACCATTTCATCGCCAGCTTGTAAAGGCTGTAGCTTTGCCAGAACCGTTGGTTTTATAAATTCATCGCCAACCTTTTGTTCATAACTATCAAGAACAGCCTGCGAGGCAGTTCCCGCTTGCTGGCCTTGCGCCCTGACTATTGCCTGCCAGGCCAGTTCGACCCGATCCCAGCGCTTATCACGATCCATCGCATAGTACCGGCCGAGTACGGTGCCGATATGACCACCACATTCTTCGAGTGTATTCTCAAGCTTCGATAAATAA
>NW_014603261.1:0-432 GCF_000485595.1 Priapulus caudatus | reverse complement strand
ACACACACACACACACACACACACACACACACACACACACACACACACGCACACATAACACGCTTAGTTGTTGTGTACTACCTTAAATCGCAATCACGCGCTAATACGCGAATTATTCGATAGCATCGTTAATATTGTTGTCATCGACACCTGACGATACATTACACACATTACATACATCCTCCCAACCCCTCACGCGTGCGCGCGTGACCGAGAGACGAGATTTGTTTATTTCTCGCCCACTGACTGCCTCGGTAGGGTCACCGACGCCAGACGCTGACGCAGACGCTGTTGCTAGGCGACCGGAGGACGCCTGAAGCTGTGATGAATATCTCTCAAGCTGGCGAGAGTAATATGAGAGAGAGAGGAAGAAAGGGGGAGGGAGAAAGGGAGCGAGAGAAAGAGAGAGAGAGTGCGAGAGAGCGAGAGAGA
>NW_014603260.1:0-432 GCF_000485595.1 Priapulus caudatus | reverse complement strand
GGCAAATCTATTTACCAGTGTTTGCAATCTCACTCGTGCTTATGGTGCCGTTCATCATTATTGCCGAACGCAAACAAGCAATGAAACCCGTATTTATCGGTGCAATTGTCAGCTTAATTGTCGCCACGCTTATCTTCCTCAATAGCCAGTCATTCTTCGTAACCGTCTTCGCCTTAACCATCTTCTTTGCCGGCTTTAATCTGTTAGAAGCATCACTGCCTTCATTAATACAAAAACCGCGCCTGCCACCCTCAAAGGCACAGCCATGGGCATGTACTCCAGCAGTCAGTTCCTCGGAGCCTTTGCCGGCGGCGCACTAGGTGGCTACGCGCATCAAACCTGGGGTGTTCAAGGCGTGTATATCACCGTACTTATTGCCCTAAGTGCTTGGCTGTTACTGGCTATCAGCATGAAAAAGCCAAAGTATTTAAG
>NW_014603259.1:0-432 GCF_000485595.1 Priapulus caudatus | reverse complement strand
CACACACACACACACACACACACACACACACACACACACACACACACACACACACACACACACACACACACACAGGATTGAAAAATCAACATGCGTAAAGATTATTGTACATGGCGTGAAGATAAGTTTATCAGGTAAGATGACTATGTTGGTATGAATGTGCAGCATAGCACATCCCGTTGGCATGCATCTGTTAGAAGTGATTAGGTCCCACGATTGTGGTTATTATTGGAGCTCGAGTTCAAGGCATGTACTGCTGAGATAAGCACGTGCTCGATCATAGCTTTTGAGTGCAATGTAGTTGCTTCACGTCTTATTCATTTAACTAAGAGCAATTCTGACAGTTTAAACCAAGTATCATTAGCGCCATTGGCCCTACCTTTACCACCCAAAAACCTCTGCAGGATCTAAGAATTTATCTCCTCTTAGATG
>NW_014603258.1:0-432 GCF_000485595.1 Priapulus caudatus | reverse complement strand
CGCCGCCGCCGCCGTCGTCGTCGTCGTCGTCGCCGCCGTCGTCGTCGCCGCCGTCGTCGTCGCCGTCGTCGTCGTCGTCGTCGTCGTCATCGTCGCGGGTATATACGCGATGCTGTGGGATTATAGTTACAATGCATGCAACCTTTGGGAAGAGTCATTAGCGGGTCGTTGTTCGCTGTGCACCCTCCTATATGACAGCCGACCCCGCTGACTCAACCACGCTGTAAGTACCGCCAAGTCCACAGTCAGCCGGCAAATTGAGAAGTCTGCCGGACAACGAGGTAAGCAGCATCATTAGAGGAGAAGCACGGGGCTTCACGCGAACCAATCACGGCGCACGTGACCGCGGCTGACGCGGAGAGAGAGGGGGAAATAAGGGGAAGAGAGAGAGAGAGAGGAGGGGAGGGGGGAGGAGGGAAGGAAAGAAGAGAG
>NW_014603257.1:0-432 GCF_000485595.1 Priapulus caudatus | reverse complement strand
CACACACACACACACACACACACACACACACACACACACACACACACATACACGCACGCACACTACGCACGCGCACACACACACACACACACACACGCACGCGCGTACACATTGCTTGTAATGTATGCATTAATAATTACCTAAATAAACAAATCAAAATCCAAGCATATAGGCCTACATTTAGCATTTCGTTGTAAACTTTCTGTCCGTGCGCAGCGCAACATGGCGTGACGGTTCTGCTCTATTAAAATGAATAATCCGTAATGAATTATACACACGCACGCACATGCACGCGCACGCACGCACGCACGCACGCACGCACGCACGCACACACACACATACACACACACACACACACAACCACGCGGGCACATACAGTAGCGCACGAACGAACGCTCACACGTGCGAATACGCAATTACGCATGCACGCCC
>NW_014603256.1:0-432 GCF_000485595.1 Priapulus caudatus | reverse complement strand
ATTTTTTTAAAGACAACAAAAAATGAACACGATATCATAGATGGCGTTGCGGTGCGACGTTGTGCACTTGCAGGTGAACAAGGGCTTTGAGTTTGAGTCGGAGACGGACACGGAGGTAGTCGCGAAGCTCGCTCAGCACATGCGCGGCAAGCATCCCGAGTTGAACTTCCGCGAGCTGGTGGAACAGGTCGTCCAGCAGGTGGTGAGTGCACCGCACGGGGCCGACACCCTGCACCGCCGGAGTCGTCACGGCTCGCGGCAGCTTGAGGGATAGTACGAGTCGGTTCGTGGGTGTGTGCATGTGTATGAGAAAGGGAGAGAGAGAGAGAGAGAGCGAGAGAGAGACAGAAATGAAAGAGAGATAGGAAGAGAGAGAGAGAGAGAGAGAGCGAGAGAGAGAGACAGAGAGAGAGAGAGTAGGAGAGAGAGAGG
>NW_014603255.1:0-432 GCF_000485595.1 Priapulus caudatus | reverse complement strand
GCCATTCTAGGCCCTGCGTTAATCAATGCGATGATTGCGATTGCGATCGTATTGCTGCCGCATTTCGTGCGTTTGACTCGCTCTAGCGTCATGAGCGAAAAAAATAAGGAATATGTCATCGCCAGCCGACTCGCTGGGGCAAGCCACTTACGTTTGATGGTAAATACTATTTTACCCAATTGTATGGCACCGCTGATTGTACAGGCGACGCTATCTTTTTCTACCGCGATTCTAGACGCCGCAGCGCTTGGTTTTCTGGGTATGGGTGCGCAACCACCGACCCCGGAATGGGGGGCGATGCTGGCCGAGGCTCGTGAATTTATTCTGCGGGCCTGGTGGGTGGTCACTTTCCCAGGGCTCGCCATATTATTCACGGTACTGTCAATCAATTTGATGGGTGATGGTTTGCGCGACGCGCTCGACCCTAAAATG
>NW_014603254.1:0-433 GCF_000485595.1 Priapulus caudatus | reverse complement strand
TCTCTCTCTCTCTCTCTCTCTCTCTCTCTCTCTCTCTCTCTCTCTCTTCTCTCTCTCTCTCTCTCTCTCTCTCTCTCTCTCTCTCTCTCTCTTACTTTCTCTTACTCTATCAGATATTGCTGGTAGTGAATGGACATGGCAACCTGGTGGAGCACACAGCCACGGATAACGGGATGATGCTGAGGACGTCACGGGTAGGCAAGAGAAGCAACGTCGTCAACCCCTACCAAGAACCATCGACATCTAAATCCATCACAACGCTCAGCCCAGCCGTCGTCACGACAGAGATGGTAACTACTGTAGCATCAACAACAGCAACAACAACAACAACAACAACAACAACAACAACAAGAACAACAACAATTACCGATGTATGGTGTGTGTGTATGTGTGTGTGGGGGGTGCGTGCGTGCGTACGTGCGTGTGTGTGTGC
>NW_014603253.1:0-433 GCF_000485595.1 Priapulus caudatus | reverse complement strand
CAGCAAGAATTCAGGTTCAGTTATCGCTTCACCATTTTTGACCTGTTAGCGCCGAGGTCAGCCACGTCCGGCGACGTTCATCCAAGTCGTTTTCAGCTCAACGTACTTGTCCAACGCGTGAAGCGACTTGTCGCGTCCAATACCTGATTCCTTGAAACCTCCGAAGGGTGTCGTCATGTCGTCACAATCGTAGCAATTGACATAAACCAGACCGGCCCGAATGCCTTTGGACACTTTGTGTGCTGTCGCAAGATCATCCGTCCACACGGCCGATGCCAATCCGTAACAGCTCTCGTTGGCAACTTTGATGGCCTCGTCAACACCTTCGACCGGTATGACGGTCAGCATCGGGCCAAAGATCTCTTCTTGTGCAATGCGCATTTCATTGTTGGCGTTGCTGAATATTGTCGGCTCAATGTAACACCCGCCTGTA
>NW_014603252.1:0-433 GCF_000485595.1 Priapulus caudatus | reverse complement strand
CTCTCTCTCTCTCTCTCTCTCTCTCTCTCTCTCTCTCTCTCTTTCTGTCCTTCTCTCTCTCTCCCCTCTCTCCCTCTCTTCCCTACCTTCTCCCTCTCTGTCCGCTCGTGCCCATGTGCGTGCCACACGGCTAGCGCATCAGCACTAGTAGTAACGTATTGCTTACACGGGTTGTTTACCGACGCTGATAGATTGAGTGCTAATTTTTTCCGCATCTAAACAGTGTTTGGGGAAACGCACCGTCATCAGTGAGTACGCGCGCAAGACCACGGCGGTGCCTGCATGAGTGAGACATCTGTCAGAGAGGGCTGTGTGTGCGTGCGTGCGTGCGGGTGTATGGGTGTGTGTGTGTGTGTGTGCGTGTGCGTGCGTTCGTGCGTGCGTGCGTGCGTGCGTGCGTTCGTGTGTGTGCGTGCGTGTGTGTGTGCTTGCG
>NW_014603251.1:0-433 GCF_000485595.1 Priapulus caudatus | reverse complement strand
TGGCAATGCTTCGACCATTTCTGCAAGGTCATTACTGTTTAGTTTGGAGACGGCCTCAACGACAGCACCATGTTCAAGGCTTTTTACCAGCGATAATCGTGCGATATCTCCTAGCTCTACTAGCACCATGCCTTTACTTTCTTCGGGTATGAATTTCCATAATCGTCCACGGTATGAGTCGGGTAAGGACTCTAATAAATATGCAATTTCAGTGGGTTCCAAGTCGATAAAAACTTTTTGCAACGTATCGGTGTTGTTACTTTCAAGTGACGCGAGGATGACGTTGATAATGTTCGATGGATTTGACATGAGTGTGTTCATTTCAGTCATTGGAAAAACTCCTCATTTATTACTTTTCATTTGTTCAGCACAGCCCTAACGAGACCAAGCTGTCTGTAGGGTGTATTGAGATGAGTCGTGCTGCTACTATGCT
>NW_014603250.1:0-433 GCF_000485595.1 Priapulus caudatus | reverse complement strand
TGTGTGTGTGTGTGTGTGTGTGTGTGTGTGTGCGTGCGTGCGTGCGTGTGTGTGTGTGTGTTTGTGTATATAGGCATCTTCAGTTCATAATAGGATATTATATATAATATCCTATTATAAACTAAAGATGCCTATTTCGACATGATTTCGACGGGTCTGGAGCTACGAATCACCGGACGACGCATGCGCGTCCCGCGCCGTCCTCACCTGCTGCACGTCTCCAGCTCAAAGTGCATGCGGATCTTCTTCAGCTCCTGACGCAGGATGACGACGTCGTCTGCCGGCATCGGCGGGATCCAGTCGCAGTCGCCCTCGCTGCCGCTCTCGTCTGACGAGGCGCTGCCGCCGCCGCCGCCGCCGGTCAGCTGCACGGTGCCATCGTCGATGTCCACAGCGACCACGTCAGGAATCTACACGGGATGTCACCGAATTA
>NW_014603249.1:0-433 GCF_000485595.1 Priapulus caudatus | reverse complement strand
GCTTGCTATGTTTATGTTCGGCCAGCACTTAATGATTTTCCAACGGTTGTTACCCTATAGTTTTGATTTGACAGCTTATAGACTAATGCATTACATCGCCATTTATTTTGGGTATCATGACGATTCACATTAGCCTTGGAGATGACATGTCTGATAAAGCGTTCCCTGCATCAATTGCAACACCCGCAACATCCATTGATGAGGTGATTAGCCAGCTAACCACCATCGTGGATTGGTCCAAAGATGACAATTCGCGCATGGGTTATTTTGCCGCGCTGTATCTTAAAGTCACTGTACAAATCAAAAAGGGTATTCAAGACGACTTCTTTGACGACGGCCCGCGTATGGAACGCCTGGACGTTATCTTTGCTAATCGTTATATACATGCTTGTCATCAGTATCAGACCGGGCAAACGCCAACCCAAGCTTGGGT
>NW_014603248.1:0-433 GCF_000485595.1 Priapulus caudatus | reverse complement strand
CGTGTGTGTGTGTGTGTGTGTGTGTGCGTGCGTGTGTGTGTGTGTGTGTGTGCGTGCGTGTGGGGGGGGGGAGGTTAGAGGAAGAGACACGCCACCATGTTTCATCATACGGCTAACCATACATACTACCAGGAGTTAACGAGACAAACTTGTCTCATTAAATCCTCATACTACGTGCGTGTACCTGCATGGGAATTTAGAGCCATCATAAATGAGCAATCAAGGGCCAGTGATGAACAGGGGTACAGGTGGTGATCCACTGTACGTGGGGTTAATTTATATACGGGCTGCTTGTCACATAGACCCCAGAGAACACTGTGTGTGTGTGTGTGTGTGTGTGTGTGTGTGTGTGTGTGTGTGTGTGTGTGTGTGTGTGTGTGTGTGTGTGTGTGTGTGTGTGTGTCGTGTGTGTGTGTGTGTGTGTGTGTGTGTG
>NW_014603247.1:0-433 GCF_000485595.1 Priapulus caudatus | reverse complement strand
CTCTCTCTCTCTCTCTCTCTCTCTCTCTCTCTCTCTCTCTCTCTCTCTCTCTCTCTCTCTCTCTCTCTCTCTCTCTCTCTCTCTCTCTCTCTCTCTCTCTCTCTCTCTCTGTCTCTCGGTCATTCTTTCACTCTCACTCTCTTCGTCTCTCACTTGCTCACTTTCTCACTTGCTCTCTCCCCTCCCTCACCCTGTCTCGTCGTTTTTTTTCTCTCCCCTATTCTCCCCTCTCTTTCATATATCTCTCCTCTCCCCTTTCCTTCCTATACTCTCCCTCCTTCTTCCGTCCCACTCCCTCCTCTCACCTCTCCCCTCACTTCCCATTCAGTCATTTCCTCTTTTCATCCCCCTCTCCCTTACTCCTTTCATATCTTTCCTCCTCTTTCTTCACTATCTGCTTTGCTCCCTTTTTTCTCTTCCTTTTTAGCTCACC
>NW_014603246.1:0-433 GCF_000485595.1 Priapulus caudatus | reverse complement strand
GCATCACCTTTGGCTCCAGCTTCTCCAGTATCACCTTTTGCTCCAGCTTCTCCGGTATCACCTTTTGCGCCTGCTTCTCCGGCATCACCTTTTGCGCCTGCTGCGCCTGCTTCTCCGGTATCACCTTTTGCGCCTGCTGCTCCGGTATCACCTTTTGCGCCTGCTGCGCCTGCTGCTCCAGTATCACCTTTTGCGCCTGCTGCTCCTGCTTCTCCGGTATCACCTTTTGCGCCTGCTGCGCCTGCTTCTCCGGTATCACCTTTTGCGCCTGCTGCTCCAGCTGCTCCAGTTGCTCCGGTATCACCTTTTGCGCCTGCTGCTCCAGCTGCTCCGGTATCACCTTTCATACCAGTATCGCCTTTATCACCTTTTGCGCCTGCTGCTCCAGCTTCTCCGGTATCACCTTTTGCGCCTGCTGCTCCTGCTTCTCCGG
>NW_014603245.1:0-433 GCF_000485595.1 Priapulus caudatus | reverse complement strand
GTGTGTGTTGTGTGTGTGTGTGTGTGTGTGTGTGTGTGTGTGTGTGTGTGCGTGCGTATGTGTGTGTGTGTTGTGTGTGTGTGCGTGTGTGCGTGTGTGCTGCGCGTGCGTGTCGTGTGTGTGTGCGTGTGCGCGCGTGCGCGTGAGTGCATGCATGCGCGTGCGTGCGTATCTTGGCGACGTCTCGGGTGTACGCGTCAGTTAGATATGAGACGTGACAGTCGAGTTACGATCACATTTTAGATATGAAGCGCAAGGATCGTGTCTCGATCGCTGTCTCGCTGTCTCGCATCCATCAACAGTTGACGACCCCCCCCCTCCTCATCCTCCTCCGTCTAACATATCTGACAGAACAGCGGATATTAAGGTCGGCATGTCCGCCGCTGCATTTATCTTCCCGTAGGTAATAAATAATAAAAAATACGTGGGTGAG
>NW_014603244.1:0-433 GCF_000485595.1 Priapulus caudatus | reverse complement strand
CGTACGTACGTACTGTGCGTGCGTGCGTGCGTGCGTGCGCGTCTGTGTGTGCGTGTCTGCGTGACTGTGTGCGTGCGTGCGTATACGTGCTTGCGTGGGTGCGTGCGTACGTACGTGCGTGTCTGTGTCTGCGTGACTGTGTGCGTACATGCGTGCTTGTGTGCTTCATTGCGTGCGCGCGTGCGTGCGTGTCAGTGTGCGTGCGTTATAAAGCCCATCTGTCCACATCGCTGACGTCTTCGGCCTAGCCGACGTCCTGATCCCCGTGATGGTAAACTGTTTGTACGCGAGCGGAAATCGCCGCGAGGCAAGGCAACGTTCGATTGTACTTGACCCCGTCGGTTTCATCGTCAGTGTCACTCCGCGTTATATCCACGAAAGCTCGCGTGTGTGTGTGTGTGTGTGTGTGTGTGTGTGTGTGTGTGTGTGTGTG
>NW_014603243.1:0-433 GCF_000485595.1 Priapulus caudatus | reverse complement strand
AATATTACAGGTTCCATGTTTATCTATGAAGGCAATATTACATGCTAACCAACATTACAGGTTCTATGCTTACCAATGGGGGCAATATATACATGCTAATCAACATTACAGAGTCCATGCATGCTTATCTATGGGGACAATATTACATGCTAACCAACATTACAGGTTCTATGCTTATCAATGGGGCAATATTACATGCTAACCAACATTACATGTTCCTTGCTTATCAATGGGGGCAATATTACATGCTAACCAACATTACATGTTTCTTGCTTATCAATGGGGGGCAATATTACATGCTAACCAACATTACAGGTTCCTTGCTTATCAATGGGGGGCAATATTACATACTAATCAACATTACAGGTTCATGCTTATCTACGGGGGCCAATATTACATGTTAACCAACATTACAGGTTCCATGCTTATCAAT
>NW_014603242.1:0-433 GCF_000485595.1 Priapulus caudatus | reverse complement strand
TTTACTAGATGCTGGGATACCAGAGAAAAGTCTGGCTTGATGGGGGGGTGCTTATAATCCTACAGCAAGGTTGCCAATTGCAAAGTATTCGACTGAAAGGTAAAGCTGAAATTCAGGAGGGTTTTACATGGGAGTTTAAAGGATTAAAAAAACTGGGTTTTAGCATTGAGAAATATTTTGAATCAGAGGATGGAAAGAGTGTCGCTCCTGAAAAAGGCTGCCCCCCCCACTATGCAATACATCTCTGGTACTCATGAAGTAAGTGCACTTCCCATCATAACCACCCAACAATCTGTGCATGTAGGCCATGATCTCTGATATACGTTAGGACTTCTTTGGCTTTTGCCTCGTCTGAGTTGTAGGTAACAACTAAAAAATGTGGATGCGCTTCTTGTAATGAGGCCGATACCACACCTTTAATTTGTTGAACTTC
>NW_014603241.1:0-433 GCF_000485595.1 Priapulus caudatus | reverse complement strand
TCTTACACGGATAGATGGCCGCATGCAAATATAATTAAAGTAGGCGTCGCGCGACGTGCGTGTATCGTCGGGAGCCTCGTATTTGCGACCGCGGGATTTTACGCCCACATAGATTTTACGTTATTGACAGTTAAAGCGCTGAAATCACTGTAAACGGTGTCTTTAAGCGCAACCTCTCTCGCCTAATTGTATGTAACGTACCGCGAGCATGTCAATATGGGGGTGCCTCGGTTCGACAATATGGCGGGTGTAGGCAATATGGCGGGTTAAGGCAATATGACGGGTGTAGGCAATATGACGAGTGTAGGCAATATGGCGGGTGTAGGCAACATGGCGGGTGTAGGCAATATGGCGGGTGTAGCTGCATGCTTATGAATTGACTTGTAGCGGCCTACGTAGATGATAGGTAATTGTGAAACTGTGTTGTCCTCTT
>NW_014603240.1:0-433 GCF_000485595.1 Priapulus caudatus | reverse complement strand
ATCTGAAACTGCTCAGAGATCATGACTTCAGAGTCAAGCCATGCACGCGAATAAATTATTGTGCTAGACTGACGGCATATCAGTTTCACCAAACGGAGAGATTAACATGAGTACTGCCACTTATGATCAAGATCTATATACGTGGGCACTGGAGCAGGCTGCACTATTAAAGGAACGCAAATTTGACCAGATCGACTTAGAACACATCATTGAGGAAATCGAAGACATGAGCAAGTCGGAAAAGCGTGCCTTACAATCCTTTTTAGAAACCTTGCTCATGCACTTACTCAAATGGCAGTACCAACCTGCTTATCAAGGTCGTAGCTGGAAGTTTACCATCATTGAACAACGCAAACGTATCGGCAATCATCTAAAAGAAAACCCCGGACTAAAAAACAAACTACCCGAAATCATTGAATCCGCCTATGAATAC
>NW_014603239.1:0-433 GCF_000485595.1 Priapulus caudatus | reverse complement strand
AGGTGAAGTTACAGGTGGGTTGATGTTACAGGTGAGTGAAGCCATGGACAGGTGAAGTTACAGGTGGGTGAAGTTACAGGTGGGTGATGTTACAGGTGAGTGAAGCCATGGACAGGTGAAGTTACAGGTGGGTGATGTTACAGGTGAGTGAAGCCATGGACAGGTGAAGTTACAGGTGAGTGAAGCCATGGACAGGTGAAGTTACAGGTGAGTGAAGCCATGGACAGGTGAAGTTACAGGTGAGTGAAGCCATGGACAGGTGAAGTTACAGGTGGGTGATGTTACAGGTGAGTGAAGCCATGGGCAGGTGAAGTTACAGGTGGGTGAAGTTACAGCTGGGTGATGTTACAGGTGAGTGAAGCCATGGACAGGTGAAGTTACAGGTGGGTGAAGTTACAGGTGAGTGATGTTACAGGTGGGTGAAGCCATGGAC
>NW_014603238.1:0-433 GCF_000485595.1 Priapulus caudatus | reverse complement strand
TCTCTCTCTCTCTCTCTCTCTCTCTCTTCTTCTCTCCTCCTCTCTCTCTCTCTTCTCTCTTCTCTCTCACTCACTCTACTCTCCTCCCTCCTCTCTCTCTCTCTCTCTCTCTCTATCTCTCTCACACACACACTCACAAACTCACTCTCTAACAGACAGTCGTACGGAATCTCAATCCACGAACCTCTCGCACACGTACATACACACATACATACATACATACGTACGTACGTACATACACACATACACACATACATACATACTACGTACGTACGTGCATTATGCACGGTTTTGGTTCGCGGAGCGGTCAACTGAGCGGAGTAAGCATCGCGAACTGTCGCTGGTACTCGGCCAACTAACTGTCCGCGAAATTCAGGCAGCCTGGGTTATATATTATTAAATTCAGGGCCGCGGTTCTTGCGTCTCCTTCGTT
>NW_014603237.1:0-433 GCF_000485595.1 Priapulus caudatus | reverse complement strand
AAAATACCAACCGAAGCACCATCAGCGACCAGGCTAGTGCCAAGTTAGCGGAAGTTGTTGATTTTCCAACCCCGCCTTTACCTGAAGCCACAGCAATAATGTTTTTGATACCCTCAATACGCTTGAGACTTTTTTGTACAGAATGAGCAGCAACACGCTGCTCAACAATTACTTCTGCCTTATCAATCGCAGCATCCGCTTCTAGTTTTGCTTTGATGGTTTCTGCCAACTCATCACGATATGAACCTGCAGGATAACCTAGCTGAATGCGCACGAAGACAGTACCATCTTTTATTTCAACTGATTTGACAGCATTCGATGACACCAAATCTTTTTCTAAATAGCGATCCTGAATTTCCTTTAACAACGCATCAATGTTCTCGCGTGTAAGCTCTGACATGCCTTATGTCTCCGTAAAATTAAAATAGATGAG
>NW_014603236.1:0-433 GCF_000485595.1 Priapulus caudatus | reverse complement strand
CACACACACACACACACACACACACACACACACACACACACACACACACACACCACCACTTCACGCATATTCCCAAAAAATACTGCTGCCAAAAAAAAATCCGCCAGCCACCAGAGCACTAACCGCAGCGACACCTGTCGGCAGGCACGCACCTAACAAAGACGTCCGTTTATCTTCTGCACATCGTTGCCGCGTTTATTTCCTGCCATCCGACGCTCTCGCACCTACACTCTACCACCCAATCATCCACTTAACGATGTGCCTAACGAGCTAACGAGCTAACGAGCTAACTAGGGGCCGACCTAACGAGAGAGAGACGAGCTAATGAGAGAGAGACGAGCTAACGAGGGAGAGACGAGCTAACGAGGGGCCGACCTAACGAGGGAGAGACGAGCTAACGAGAGAGAGACGAGCTAACGAGGGAGAGACAAGC
>NW_014603235.1:0-433 GCF_000485595.1 Priapulus caudatus | reverse complement strand
CTCCTCCTCCTCTCTCTCTCTCTCTCTCTCTCTCTCTCTCTCTCTCTCTCTCTCTCTCTCTCTCTCTCTCTCTCTCTCTCTCTCTCTCTCTCTCTCTCTCTCTCTCTCTCTCTCTCTCTCTCTCTCTCTCTCCTCCTCTCTCTCTCTCTCTCTCGCTCTCTCTCTCTCTCTCTCTCTCTGCCCCCTCTCCCTGCCTGAGTACATGTATGAGCCCGGGCGAGTTTGAACGCGGGCGTGCGTGTGCATACGTTTATGATTGATACATTTACGTGTTTGATTCGGGCCTATTACTGAATTTAAGATGTTTACGCGCAATCATCACCGTGAAAATGTCAATACGCTCCCTAACCCATTAACCTCTCATACAGGCGGTGTTAACGCTGTGACGAGCAGGTGCGACACTACCCGCCCCCCCCCACCACACACACACACG
>NW_014603234.1:0-433 GCF_000485595.1 Priapulus caudatus | reverse complement strand
GAGCTAAATCGATGGGTATAGAAAAACTGATGCCTTGATAGTTGCCGGTGCTTGAATAAATATTAGAGTTGATACCAACAATTTCGCCTTCGGTATTAATTAGTGCACCACCTGAGTTCCCTGGATTAATTGCAGCGTCTGTTTGAATAAAATTTTCGTAAGTGTTTTGCGATACGCTGGTGCGCCCAGTAGCACTGATAATCCCTTGGGTTACAGATTGGCCAATGGCAAATGGGTAGCCAATGGCTAATACGATGTCACCAACTTTAATTTGCGTGACATCGGCAATGTTGAGTGTAGGGAGCTTTTCAAGTTTAATTTTGAGTACTGCTAGGTCGGTTTCAGGGTCTGAGCCGATTAATTGGGCTTGGGTTGTTCTGCCATCGTTTAAACGGACGTAGAGCGCATCTCTGTTAGCGATGACGTGATAGTT
>NW_014603233.1:0-433 GCF_000485595.1 Priapulus caudatus | reverse complement strand
CGGACAACCACCCCCCAGACAATTACCCCCCGGACCATTTACCCCCCGGTCAATTACCCTCCGAACATTTACCCCCGAACATTTACCCCCCCGAACAATCACTCCTCGGACATTTACCCCCCGGACATTTACCCCTGGACATTTAGAGGAGTTGATAAAGAACGACGGAGAAGGTAGTGGAGAAGGAGGAGTAGGAAGGGGAGAGGAGAAGGTAGAGAAGGTAGAGGAGGTGCAGGTAGTGGTTGAGGGAGGAGGAAGAGGAAAAGGGGAGAATGTGATAGAGGAGGAGGAGAGGAGGAGGTAGAGGCGCCCTCCTCTACCTCCTCATTCCTCCACCTCCTCTCCTCCTCCACTCCTCCTCTCCTCCTCCTCCTCCACCTTCTCCCCCTCCTCCTCCTTTACCACATTCTCCCCACCTTCTTCCCCGTCTCCT
>NW_014603231.1:0-433 GCF_000485595.1 Priapulus caudatus | reverse complement strand
GCTTGTGGATTGTCGGAACCCATCGCGTGGGACGGCAGATTACAAGCGCGTCGAGCGGCCGGTCATTCGTCCGCCCGGTGCGGCGACCCGCGCGTGACGGGGCCGATTGCACTGAATGCACTGGATTGCAGCGGCCGGATGCCTGATGCCGATGTAGCCAGTTTTGTGCCATCGGCGGGGGAAGGGCGTGCGGGGTGGACTTGACAATCGATGCGTCGCCCGCGTGGCAGAAAAAGCGCGGAAAACGTTACGGCGTTGAAACGCGCGTGCTGAATGGCGCGCTTCTCGTTGCGAAAGCGGACAACGCGGACAACGCAACGAAGCCCGATGCGATATGCGCGCTATCGCACCGTCAGGTCGCCGCTTGTGTGTCTTTGGTGGCGCTCTGTTGTGCGCGCAATTCGTCTACGGGAATGTGGCAGAGAATGCGATG
>NW_014603230.1:0-433 GCF_000485595.1 Priapulus caudatus | reverse complement strand
GAGGAGGAGGAGAAGGAGGGTAAGGAAGAATGGGGGAGAGCTGGAGATAGAGACGGAAAAAGGGAGAGAGAGAGAGCGAAAGAAACAGCGACAGACAGAGAGGGAGCAAGAGAGCGCGACAGAGAAAGAGCGAGAGAGCGCGCGCGACAGAGTGAGAGAGAGAGAGCGCGCGCGTGGAGGGAGAGAACTGTATATAGCGATGCAGAACTCTCTATACTCTGTTCCCTGCTTACATTTCTTCAAACAAAGTCAAGAATGTATTTCCTTGCGGTGATGTTGCTTATACATGAGGCAGTGAGCGGAGAGCTCCCACTGTACTACAGTACTTACTGAACAACACTCCCCCCCCCCCACACACACAGTCACACACGCACGCACACACGCACGCACGCACGCACGCACGCACGCACGACACGCACACACACACACACAC
>NW_014603229.1:0-433 GCF_000485595.1 Priapulus caudatus | reverse complement strand
CCCCCTCTCGCTCTCACTCTCCCCGCTCCCCCCCTCCTCTCTCACCGTCTGTATTGCAGCAGCAGCTCAATGCCGACAGCTGTGACGATGACCGCGCCGTGCCGCTACATTGATTTCACCAAGTGCGCATTGCTTCCGCGCCGACGCAATCTATCGAATTAGTATTTTAACGGGGGGAGGAAGAGGAGGAGGGGGAGGAGGGGAAGGGAAGGATGAGGAAGACGAGGAGGAGGGGTAGAAGGGGAAGGGAAGGCGCGCGCCGTACGCGGTGAGATCTGATTGTTGTACGTCGCAGAATGAAAGTCGCTGCTGGTTTTAATTACAGCGTCAGTAAGATCAAAGCTCGCCGCCTGCGCAGACGATCGTCTCACCGCACGACGGAGGACCTGTGTGTGTGTGCGTGTGTGTGTGTGTGCGCGTGTGTGTCTGTGTG
>NW_014603228.1:0-433 GCF_000485595.1 Priapulus caudatus | reverse complement strand
CTTCTTACTTCTTCTTTCTTCTTCTTCTTCTTACTATATATATATATATATATATATATATATATATATATATATATATATATATCCTTGCCTTGCGGTATGACCGTGAGAGCACCGAATTTGTGCAGGGCGTGTCACCTGGCATTGCATACGAATCTATATAGCCCGCTGAAAATCATTGTTGCCTGCTGAGTGATGCTGCCACTTACCATAACCAATGGCCGCCACGGTGTACAACAAAATATCGCCTGATCCAGTAAACAATGAAAGTCGATCATGTTTGGGGAAAACGACGAGGCTTTGTTGGCGATGTTTGTGACAACTGTTATTTATTTACTGCTATTCTTTACACTTGATTCTACATATAGCAAAGTAATTATTGCGGGTTTGTCGTGCAACATTTATTTTCGATGCGATTTTCAAAGGGATTATT
>NW_014603227.1:0-433 GCF_000485595.1 Priapulus caudatus | reverse complement strand
CCAACAATGCAGCATGACTTAACAACAACTGTCAACAATGCAGCATGGTTTAGCAATAACTACCAACAATGCAGCATGGCTTAACAACAACTGTCAACAATGCAGCATGGCTTAATAACAACTGTCAACAATGCAGCATGGCTTAACAACAACTGCCAACAATGCAGCATGGTTTAGCAACAACTGATAACAATGCATCATGGCTTAACAACAACTACTAACAATGCATCATGGCTTAGCAACAACTGCCAACAATGCAGCATGGTTTAGCAACAACTGATAACAATGCAGCATGGCTTAGCAACAACTGTCAACAATGCAGCATGGTTTAGCAACAACTGCCAACAATGCAGCATGGTTTAGCAACAACTGATACCAATGCAGCATTAATTGCTTAGCAACAACTACTAACAATTCAGCATAGCTTAGCAAC
>NW_014603226.1:0-433 GCF_000485595.1 Priapulus caudatus | reverse complement strand
TCAGATAATGTGGGGAAATGTGTGTCAAGAACTGACTCACGTCCTCAGTCAGAAACTGACAGTAGCACGGTTAGTGTTAGTCAGTTTCTGGCTATAGCTCCCTTATACTGTGTCGGATTCTGGCAGCACATGGCTGTTACCATTGTAGAACCATACGCATGCGCAGTTTTCGGGCGCATGCGTATTTAGCGTACCCAAAGAGCTATGGCGGCTGACGCGAATGATGCATTTGGATGCTATATTAGTGAAATTATGGAAGAGAGCAACCCTGTACAATGTAAACTGTCTCGTATTTACAGTTAGTTATGCCTAGAAGTTATTTCCGTGTTAGTACATTTGTAAATTTTTAGTTTTTATGACTTGCTAAAGTATGGTTTAGTAACTAATTACATTTGACAGTGCACTGCCACTGCCCTGGTCAGAATAAGTTATA
>NW_014603225.1:0-433 GCF_000485595.1 Priapulus caudatus | reverse complement strand
ACACACACACACACACACACACACACACACACACACACACACACACACACACACACACACACACACACACACACACACACACACACACACACACACACACACACACACACACACATGTATCACACGTGTGTCTGTAAGTGCGTTTGCCTTGCGTATACGCGCGTGTGTGTGTGCGTGTGTGTGGGTGCGTCGGTGTGTTTACGTGCGTGTAAGTCTGTTTGTGTCGGGTGCATGCAGCTGTAGGTGACTGAGACGCGCTAGGCCGCCTGCAGTGCACCAGCAACGATGATGATTACGTTATTCTGATCTATCCATTCCGACACTACACCCGGAAAGGTTAGACAAACATCTCTAGCCGGCCATCACAAATATATCAAGAGCGTATTAAGAAGGCCTTTTTAATACGCTCTTGAATATATGCAATATACATAAA
>NW_014603224.1:0-433 GCF_000485595.1 Priapulus caudatus | reverse complement strand
ACTACTACTACTACTATACTACTACTACTACTACTACTAATAATAATAATAATAAGTAAATAATAATAATAATAATAAATGGAATCCAACGTAAATGTATTGTTAATCGAATGTTCTCTCCGCCGTCGCCGTCGTGCAGAGCTGGAGAAGTTTCCGTCGATCACGGCAGGAGCGAGCATACTGCAGCAGGTCGTCAAGCTAGGACAGTCGCTAGCGCTCAACTGCCCGCACCTGAACGCCTCCCTTCCGCAGCCACGCATCGTGTGGCGGGCCACGCAGCAGGACGCCGGTAGCCTGATCGCAGGAGGTGAGAGGGGAAGAGGGAGGAGGGGAGGGGCGAGGGGAGAGGGAGGAGGGGAGGGGGGAGGGAGAGGGAGGAGGGGAGGGAGGAGGGAGGGGAGAGGGGAGGGAGAGAGGGGAAGATGGTGGAGAT
>NW_014603223.1:0-433 GCF_000485595.1 Priapulus caudatus | reverse complement strand
TATATAGAGTGCCTAGTAAACATATCCTATCACCCCTTTCAGCCGGCTGCATGAATCGCAGACGTCAGGAATTTCGCGACACCGGAAATGTATGGAGAGACGCGGTAGATTAGAGAGCGTAATTATTTTAACTAGTGTTATATTTTTATGGCCACACGTCTAAACGGGCATGGAATTGGAGTGTGCCCGCGACAAAGTCTAGTCTTCCATGAGGTTGGGGGGAGCGTAGCTAATTACCCCCATTGACCATGTAATCAAGAGCTAATAAACTCTTACAGCTCTTATTAACTCTTATTAGCTCTTGATGTAATGTATATATACGTTTCTCTCGGGGGGGGGGGCAACTGCCTTCATTGCCCTTTGCTAGCTACGCTGGGTGACGTGGTGGGGGGGGGGGGGGTGTACACTCACATTGTGAGTAGAGAGGCCAAAG
>NW_014603222.1:0-433 GCF_000485595.1 Priapulus caudatus | reverse complement strand
GTGCGCCGGAGGAAGGAGGAGGGAGGTGGTGGAGGTGGAGAGGAGGGTGGGGTTGAAAGAGGAAGCGAAAGTAGGAGTGGAGGAGAGAGGGGAGAACGTGCGTGCGTGCGTGCGTGCGTGCGTGCGTGCGTGGGTGCGTGCGTAAGAGTGTGTGTGAACAGGTCTCAACTTGTTCAACAGTTCAAATGTGTGGGAGGAGAGAGGGCGAGGGAGGAGTGTGTTTGTGGTGGAGGAGAGTGGGGATGAAGGAGTGGATAGTGGTTTCAAGGGAGTACTACTTACCCCACTACTAATTCATCCCAGTACTAGTTCTAATACTAGTTACTTGTCCCCATTTTTCGCACTAATTACTCCGATAATTAATAATAATTCACCCCGTACTAAATCATCCCCGCACTAATTCGTCCCTGTACTAATGCGTGTCCGCACTAAT
>NW_014603221.1:0-433 GCF_000485595.1 Priapulus caudatus | reverse complement strand
GAAACGTTATGTAGGCTCACGATCTAGTTACGAACGCTTCCAACCAAGCAAGAAACAACTCAATAAAAAAGAACCAACAAGCTAAAAGTCACTGCGACAGCCTATACCTCACATGTAAATCAAACCGATAGCACACCCAATATTGCCGCATGGGGAGACAAGTTGCGCCCAGGCATGAAAGTAATTGCTGTATCACGAGATTTATTGGATGTGTATGGCTTAAAACACGGAACCAAGGTACGCATCAAAGGTTTGCCGGGAGAATACTTAGTATTGGATAAGATGAACAAACGTTGGAGAAAGAAGATCGACATTTATATGGGAAAGGATCTTCGTAAAGCCTATAGCTGGGGACGTCGTAATGTTGAACTTCAGTGGAACTTATAGCGGAGCAGTTATAGATAAAAACACCTTTGGATTAGCTCAGGTATTT
>NW_014603220.1:0-433 GCF_000485595.1 Priapulus caudatus | reverse complement strand
TGAGTTAATGAATAGTCGCATGCATTGTTCCGAGTTAGCTTTGGCTGAGCTAGGGTTGCGCACATATTCAAAGCGTGGAGAAGTCCAAGGTGTTAGTTGGTGGTTTGGGAATGGGCTTCACCCTAGCCGCAGCACTTAAAACAATATCAAAAAATTCTCAAATAGTTGTTGCTGAATTGGTGCCCGAAGTTATCGAATGGAATAAAGGCCCATTGGGCGAATGCGCAGGCAGACCGCTTGATGATAACAGGGTGTCGGTACACCTAGGTGATGTGGCTGAACTGTTCAAAGTAAAGCAAGTTACTTATAACGCTGTTTTATTAGATGTTGATAACGGCCCCGAAGGCTTTACTCAAGCCGACAATAACAATCTATACTCAACCGAAAGTTTACAAACCATACAGCAAACACTTCATCCTGGTGGCGTGTTAGC
>NW_014603219.1:0-433 GCF_000485595.1 Priapulus caudatus | reverse complement strand
CTTGCGTCGGCTTCGGCGTCGGTTGATGCGTCGTCGGGGCGTTGCCGACGTTCAGCCGACACGACTTTCCGCAGACGAGCGCGAGCATCGCGGCGCGAAATTGTCGGTTCTGCCAGACGTAGATAAGGGGGTTGGCGAGCGAGTTGAGCAGCAAGAACACTGCCCTGATCCGCCGCAGCGCGCCGTACGGCTCGTACGAGCCGCGCGCGTGTATCGCCACCATGTGTACCATGTGCGGTAACATGCACGTCACCGCCAGACTGATGATCATCACCGTCATCCGCGTCGTTCTCGATTTGAACGGAGATGGCGCCACGGTCGCTCCTACCGCGTGCTGATGGGCGACGCGCGCGAGCCGACGCAGACTGAGACGCAGTATGGCGACGTAGGTGTACACCATGACGAGCAGCACGACGACGTAGTTGCCGACGAG
>NW_014603218.1:0-433 GCF_000485595.1 Priapulus caudatus | reverse complement strand
TGTTGTGTGTGTGTGTGTGTGTGTGTGTGTGTGTGTGTTGTGTGTGTGTGTGTGTGTGTGTGTGTGTGTTGTTGTGTGTGTGTGTGTGTGTGTGTGCGTGCGTGTGTGTTTGTGCGCGCGCGTGTGTGTCTGTGTGTGTGTGAAAGAGAAAGAGGAAGAGAAAGAGAGGGGAGGATATGCGCTGTCAAAAACTGACAGGAAGACGGGCTTCTTTCTTTCCGCGTCTTAAAACGGAGACCGTAGATAGAGTAATACAAGTGTTTCAATTACATCAGCTGTAAAAGTTCATCATGCCTCTCTCTCTCTCGCACACGCGCGCCCTCTCTCTTGCTTCTCTCTCCCTTTCTCTTCTCTCGCCCTTCTCTTTTTATCTATCTATCTATCTATCTATCTATCTATCTATCTATCTATCTATCTATCTATCTATCTATCT
>NW_014603217.1:0-433 GCF_000485595.1 Priapulus caudatus | reverse complement strand
ACACACACACACACACACACACACACACACACACACACACACACACACACACACACACACACACACACACACACACACACACACACACACACACACACACACACACACACACATACATACCCGCAAATATTACGTTTCCGACGAAAGGAAATTGGTTAATTTCGGTTGTACGATGTAATTTTGAAAGTTGTAGAATGCGCGCGCGATAGTTAGTTCTCTGGCTTTATGGGCTTCCTGAGGTGTCGTTACGACCCGATGATAATATCAAAATCACGCTTTTCAAATTGACGACCTTGGTTTCCGCGTCAGCCCAGTTACAGCACACAATATCGGCGTAGGTATAATTTCATCATGCAATAGGCGACTGCAATAGGTTTGCTCATAAACACACACACGCACCCACACACGCACACACACACACACACACACACAC
>NW_014603216.1:0-433 GCF_000485595.1 Priapulus caudatus | reverse complement strand
AGATATGCCGCATTAATACTGCCACCAGATAAACCTTGCTGCTGTTTTAGAGAAAAGCGCTTATTTGTTGCGCTTTCTATATCATCGACAACACGCTTCCAACGAATCATTTTTGAGAACTCCAAGTTTGAAACTACGCACCACAATCAACAGAATATTAAACTCTTGTTTTAATTGCTAAGTTATTGTTATATTTCGAGCAAATTTGCGAGTTGTGCACAAGCAAGTTACAAGACTCTAATATACTGACTTTTTATTTCAAAAGCCGCCACTTATCAACACGGCTAAAGCGTATACATAAGTATAAGCTGTTGAATTTGCTGCAATTATTTTAAGTGGCTAAAAATTAACCATTCTAACAAAAACACTGCTTTTATAGTAAAAATATGTAAGGTATTTTTACTTGTCCACAAAGTTACCCACAGATTTTGTG
>NW_014603215.1:0-433 GCF_000485595.1 Priapulus caudatus | reverse complement strand
ACGAGTAATATTATGTGGAAGATAGAAGTAGAAGGTGTGGCGTCGGACAGTGAATACGATCGTTTCTTAAGTCGCCGACCCAATGTGGGCTTAGTCTATTTTAAGAACAGCGAAGTAGTATTACATAAGCTACTCTCTGGGACAGAAGATAAACATTGTTTGCAATATGAAACAAAATTTTAGACGTTGTTTGAGAAGAGGCTGGAAGAGTGTGTAATGGTTTAATAAACTTAAAATGCCTGCCTTGATAGAAACCAAGGCAGGACTTCTGCGGTGGGAACAACTAAAAATCATATATTGTCAAAATGGTGGTAAGAGGTGGGTAACCACTATTTTAAACTAATAGCCTATACATTGCGGAGTTATACTCCGATAGATTCCTAGCAATTTCCAGTGCTTAACGACACTTGCGGTATTGAAGATGAAATACCAT
>NW_014603213.1:0-433 GCF_000485595.1 Priapulus caudatus | reverse complement strand
AAATCTATATGTTTGCTTAACATCTCTTTATAGTATTCTAGTTCTAAAATCTTTAAAAATTGCTGTGCGGAAGAAGATTTAAAAACAGTCATAAATTCTGCTATCTTTTTATCTAGGGTTTGTGCTAAAGCTAAGTACTCTTTGGTTGCATATTTTAAACGAATCTCTTTGTTTTTACCTCCTGATTTCTTCGTCTTTTGTAATTTTCTAAATTCAATCTTAACGCGCTTTTTCCAGTCTGTTGCTTTACGCCAACCCGATATGTTTTGTTGCCCTGCTAAAGTGCAGCTAATGGCAATACACTTTCGGGCTGCATCCCATAGTAAGTTATAATCTGTTGGAAAATGAACATTTGTCTTTACAACATAGCTGTCGGCTTTAAGAACAACCGCTTCTTGGTCTTTTTTTTAAATAATCTTGTCCCACTTCTAGC
>NW_014603212.1:0-433 GCF_000485595.1 Priapulus caudatus | reverse complement strand
GTGTTTGTGTGTTTGTGTGTGTGTGTTTGCGTACGTGCGTGCCTGCGTTTGTGTGGCTGTGTGTATGTGTGTGTGTATGTTTAAGTATATATATATATATATTGTGTGTGTGTGTGCACGCGTTTGTGCGTGCATGTGTGTTGTGTGTGTGCCTGTGTGTGCGTGCATGTCTGTGTGCCTGTCTGTGTGTGTGTGCGTGCGTGCTCGCGTGCGTGCTTGCGTACGTGCGTGCGTGTGTGTGCGCGTGTGTCTTCGAAGGCGTGTGCGGGTGCGCGCGCGTGTCTGTCTGTGTGTGAGTGCGTCTGAGTGTGCGTGCGTATTTATGCGTGCGTCTGTGTGTGAGTGCGCGTCTCTTCGAATGCGTGTGCGTGTGTGCGCGCGCGCGTGTGGTTGTGTGTGCGTGCGTCTGTGTGTGCGTGCGCGTGTCTTCGAA
>NW_014603211.1:0-433 GCF_000485595.1 Priapulus caudatus | reverse complement strand
GTGTTATCAACCAAAGGAAATTTAAACAATGACATCGGTATGCCTTTGATGCTGTTGGAACTTACTGAAGAACATCGGTATGCGGTTATAGAAATGGGTGCCAATCATTTAGGCGAAATAAGTTATCTAACATCTATTGCTAAACCAGATGTTGCGATTGTAAATAATGTAGGGCCGGCTCATCTTGAAGGTTTTGGTTCGTTAGACAATATTGCGCTGGCTAAAGCGGAAATCTATGAAGGTCTTAATGATAGTGGTACAGCTATTATAAATTTAGATGATGCATATGGCGCTTCGTGGCTGAAGCATTGCTTAGAAACATGTCCGCAAAGTCAGGTCATTGGTTTTTCAATGGAGGATAGCGCTGCAGATGTTTTTGCCAAGCATGTTTCGCAAGGATGTTATCAAATAATTACTACGATTAACGGAGAGA
>NW_014603210.1:0-433 GCF_000485595.1 Priapulus caudatus | reverse complement strand
ACATAGACCCTATGAGCACTACCACTACCAGTACCACTAGTACGACAGACGCCCCAGACGGACACACGTCACACAGCACTCCGCAAATGAATGAATGTACTAAATTGTCTACAAACGAATTTACACTAAAAACGGACCATAAAGGAACAGTCATATTACTATTAGTAAAATTCATGAGGTAACTACGCTATTAGTACTCAGTAACAATGACAATGTTACTAATGGGCGTAATGGTGGGTACCGCCTACATGATAACGTTCAGGAATCACCGAATGAATTGAATACTAGTGCAACACGAGAATAACCAAGTTCCCATGCGCATAATGCGGGAAGCGATTAAACAGGAATTGTTATTCAACTTACCGATACATTATATATGGAAAAAGGACTAGACTGGCGGCAATTAAAGGAATTAAACGTTTGAACCTCGTAC
>NW_014603209.1:0-433 GCF_000485595.1 Priapulus caudatus | reverse complement strand
CTTCTCTCTCTCTCTCTCTCTCTCTCTCTCTCTCTGTCTCTCTCTCTGTGTGTCTCTGTGTGTCTCTGTGTGTCTCTGTGTGTCTCTGTGTGTCTCTGTGTGTGTCTGTGTGTGTGTCTCTTTCTCTCTCTCGGTTTCTCTCTGTCTGTCTATCTCTCTGTGTGTGTCTCTTTATCTCTCTCTGCCTATCTCTCTCGGTCTCTGTATCTGTTTTTCTCTCCCCATCATTATGACAGCTGCTCTCACACAGCACACGATCAGCGTTCTCCGTGTCCTGCCGCTGACCGTCGCCTCATCCATGCTGCTAGAGCGTCTGCATGCTCTCCTCTCCTCTCCTTTCCTCTCTCTCTCTCTCTCTCTCTCTCTCTCTCTCTCTCTCTCTCTCTCTCTCTCTCTCTCTCTCTCTCTCTCTCTCTCTCTCTCTCTCTCTCTC
>NW_014603208.1:0-433 GCF_000485595.1 Priapulus caudatus | reverse complement strand
AGAGAGAGAGAGAGAGAGAGAGAGAAAGGCGGAGAGAGTAGATCGCGAGCGCTCAATCTCTTGCTCGGGGCGATGGCCGGTCACACGTACGTTACACTAATAATAATTGTATGCTCGCGTGTGTGCTGATGCCGTGTGTGCCGATGAGGTGTGACAGAGGTCGCGTGTGTGCTAATGCCCTGGGACGGACGCAGCATCGCGACGACAACAACAAAAGGTAGAGCTTTATCGTCACGACATACGACAGGGGACGCTTTATCAACGCTTTATCAA
This sequence comes from Priapulus caudatus, assembly GCF_000485595.1. Taxonomy (NCBI): domain Eukaryota; kingdom Metazoa; phylum Priapulida; class Priapulimorpha; order Priapulimorphida; family Priapulidae; genus Priapulus; species Priapulus caudatus. The sequence continues at coordinate 160 of NW_014603208.1, read as the reverse complement.
CATGACATACCTCCGGCCGTTCCTCGCGAACGACAAATATCCCTCGATCTCGCGTTGATTACCGATTCATTCACCTCCCTCCCTCTCTCTCCGCCTCCCAGCTCCCTCTCTCCTCCTCCCCCTCCCCTCTCTCCTCCTCCCTCCTCTCTCTCCTCCCCCT
>NW_014603207.1:0-433 GCF_000485595.1 Priapulus caudatus | reverse complement strand
GCCATTAATCCTATAGGGTAAGACAAGGGCTTTATCGAAGAATTTTATGGGTGTCCTATTTTGAGTCGGTGTTTTAGGGGCTCCAACAGCCTCGTTAGCTTATAAATCACTAATCATATTGCAATCCAAAGTAATTACTTTATAATTACTTTATGGTACATAATATTTACAGAGATTAGTTATGGCGCATTTAATTAAAATTGGTAACTCTCAAGGAATTAGAATCCCTAAACCTCTCATACAGCAAGCTCAGCTTGAGGGTAAAGATCTTGATTTGCAGGTTGTTAATCAAGGCATTTTGGTCACTCCAAGTAAAAACCAAGAGAAGGTTGGGAGCAATCCATTAACTCAATCCTTGCAAGCAAAGGTTTAGACGCAGTTGATGATGAATGGTTAGATGCCACATTAACCTCCGATGATGATTTGGAGTGGT
>NW_014603206.1:0-433 GCF_000485595.1 Priapulus caudatus | reverse complement strand
TGCCACCTTTCCGGCCACACCTCTTCTTCCGTCCGCGATCCTTAACTTCGTAAGATACCCATCACGTTCGATTAACTCCTTGTGCATAAGATTGCTGCGTATCGCAAAGAGAGCATCAATCAATAGCAAGGACACCTACGGATGACACCTATTCAAACGCGGCTCCGCAGAAAGCCGCTTGCACAACTCATTCTCGCTTCGCTCTGCACGACCAGTGCGCCTCTCGCCTTCGCGCAATCGGCGGGCGATCTCGGCTCCGTTCAGAGCACCGCCACGTCGGCTTCCCCCATCAGCGACACCGGGGCGTCGTCCAACCCGCAATCGGCCCCCGCGCAGGCGCCCACCCAGGGATCGCTCACCGCCTCCGAGCCTAAGTCGATCATCAACAGGAACTATATTCAGAACAGTAATCCGCCCACCGCGAACTACAGCG
>NW_014603205.1:0-433 GCF_000485595.1 Priapulus caudatus | reverse complement strand
GAGAGAGAGAGAGAGAGAGAGTGCGTGCACGGGAGAGAGAAAGCACGCGAGAGAGAAAGCGTGCAACACATACAGTGCGCGCAAGAGAGATAGCGCGTGAGAGAAAGAAAGAAAGAAAGAAAGAAAGAGGGGAGACTAAGTTGGCGCGAGAGAGAAATAAAGAAAGAGAAAATCTGATTTCTCTGGGAATCTGATTCTTTGTACCTCATTACGCGAATGTTCCTTCAAGGGAGATGTTGTCAGTCCAGTAATGCCGAACTAACGTAGTGTCACGTGATTGATAAACAGACGATCATTGTACGACGTTTCCGCAGTGCGCGTGGGCGGGAGTGAGCGATAGAGGAAGAGGTGGAGAGAGAGAGAGAGAGAGAAGAAGAGGTAGTGGAAGAGAAAGAAAGATAGATAGATAGATAGATAGATAGATAGATAGATA
>NW_014603204.1:0-433 GCF_000485595.1 Priapulus caudatus | reverse complement strand
AGAGCGAGAGTGTGATGGGAGAGAGAAGGTGTGCAGGGAAGGAGGAGGTGGAGAGAAACCCCTGGAGAGCGAGAGTGTGATGGGAGGGAGAAGGTGAGCAGGGAAGGAGGAGGTGGGAGAGAAACCCCTGGGAGAGCGAGAGTGTGATGGGGAGGGAGAAGGCGAGCAGGGAAGGAGGAGGTGGGAGAGAGGAACCCCTGAGAGAAAGCATGATTGGATTCGCTGTGGGGAGGAAGAGTGCGAGTGTGATGGTGAGAGAGAAGGTGAGCAGGGAGGGAGGAAGTGGGAGAGAAACCCCTGGGAGAGCGAGAGTGTGATGGTGAGAGAGAAGGTGAGCAGGGAGGGAGGAAGTGGGAGAGAAACCCCTGGGAGAGCGAGAGTGTGATGGTGAGAGAGAAGGTGAGCAGGGAGGGAGGAAGTGGGAGAGAAACCC
>NW_014603203.1:0-433 GCF_000485595.1 Priapulus caudatus | reverse complement strand
CGTGCGTGCGTGCGTGCGTGCGTGCGTGCGTGCGTGCGTGCGTGCGTGCGTGCGTGCGTGCGTGCGTGCGTGCGTGTGTAGACCGTGGTTCAAGGTCGTAGAACAGAGATATTTCCCCCTCAATAACTAACTATGTAATGGTTTACGGATACGGCAAGAACTAGAGAACTAGCACTAGCGAGTAGTAAGTAGTGAGACTGAACATAAGAGAATGCGTAACAACATCAGCTTTCTGAATGGGACGTGTGTGAGACAGAAACTCTTACTTTTATTACTTGTCTGTTTATATATACTATATATAATACTTATTGTCTTTCTTTACTGAGAATTCGCCCATTCTGGGAAGTTGTCCGTGAAGCTAGATCGTAAATTAATGCATGTGAGTTAATGAAGTCAATTAACTGTAAAATACTATATGTAACGCGTTTATGAA
>NW_014603202.1:0-433 GCF_000485595.1 Priapulus caudatus | reverse complement strand
ACACACACACACACACACACACACACACACACACACACACACACACACACACACACACACACACACACACACACACACACACATCGACGCAAGAAGCAGGCAGCGCGCTATAACGATTATCCGTCAATACAATTAACTAAATAGCAATTACGGAGCAACAGATGTATGGAGCATAAATCGGTTTAAGGTAAACTCAAACGAAAGAACGTTAATGAATAGGATTTGGAATAATTATCGCGTAAATAGCTGCATGCGACAATGGCACATGAACACGCACGGCCCTGCTAACCCAAGAATGGATTTACATTGAGCTGCTTCGGGGCGTAGTTATAGTTAATTATGCATTGTACCAACATAGAGCAAACGCGTAAACACACGCACGCTGTGCTAATAGTGAGAGGTGTCTGGTGATCCACCCGCCCACACCCGCCCT
>NW_014603201.1:0-433 GCF_000485595.1 Priapulus caudatus | reverse complement strand
CCACTCGCGTTAAGTGAGCGTGCCGCGCGCCCCACATGAGTCTAGGACATATGCAGCACCCCAAACCCTAAGACCCCACCCAAAAAAATCCGCCCCTCCCACCCTCCCCCAACTCCCAAAAAAACAAAATCTTCCTCCTTCCCCCCTCCTAGTAATGGCCGCCCCCAAATCCCCCATTGGGGGTTCCCCCACCCCCCAAAACACCCCCAAATTACCCCCTCCCCCACCCACAAATTCTCCCGTCCTAGGAATGGGCCCCCCATAACCCGAGTTCCCCCCGCCCAAAATGCCCCCAGAAATGCCCCCCGGAAATGCACCCCAAATAACCCCCAAGGGGGACACCCCCAATAACTCATTCCCCCCAAATTCCCCCCCCCCCAAATGAACACAAGGCCCCCAACCCCCAATCCCCCAAAACCAAAATCCCCCTCCC
>NW_014603200.1:0-433 GCF_000485595.1 Priapulus caudatus | reverse complement strand
GTGTGTGTGTGTGTGTGTGTGTGTGTGTGTGTGTGTGTGTGTGTGTGTGTGTGTGTGTGTATGTATGCGTGTGCGCGTATGAGTGCGTGTATTAAACGCACCGCCATCTATTTTGGCACGGCTGACCAAAAATAAATATCTAGAAATACGAGAGAGGTGAGGTCGGGTTCAATGCCAGGCGTAGCAATTAAGTGATGTGATGCTAGCCGTGATGCTGTCCTACTGTGATGTTTATCGCAATGTTGCCGTGTGCTACTAGCTTGACATCCTTATATTACGCAACTGTCTCTAATTATATAAACTTCTTGTCGCTAATGAAGGTGGCACGTCTGTGCTTGCGCAGGAAAGTGCAAAGAACGCGCAGCATAAATGTTAATAGTATTATAAAAATTATTAAATTATTTAAAGTAATATATAGAGATGGATGGGAGAG
>NW_014603199.1:0-433 GCF_000485595.1 Priapulus caudatus | reverse complement strand
CATTATCTACCTCCACTCCCTACCCCACGCATCATCATCTACCTCACCTCCAACACCAATATCTACCTCCACTCCCCCTACCCCCACGCATCATCATCTACCTCACCTCCAACACCATTATCTACCTCCACTCCCCCCTACCCCAGCATCATCATCTACCTCACCTCCAACACCATTATCTACCTCCACTCCCCCTAGGTGTTGGAGGAGAGATAGATGATGATGTTGGGGTAGGGGAGAGTGGAGGTAGATGATGATGCTGGGGTAGGGGGGAGTGGAGGTAGATAATCGTGTTGGAGGTAAGGTAGATGATGATGCATTATCTACCTCCACTCCCCCTACCCCAGCATCATCATCTACCTCACCTCCAACACCATTATCTACCTCCACTCCCCCTACCCCCAGCATCATCATCTACCTCACCTCCAACACC
>NW_014603198.1:0-433 GCF_000485595.1 Priapulus caudatus | reverse complement strand
TGATGGCATTTAATTGGTTTGGATAAATAGAAAAACGATTCGTTAAAGCCTCGGGGCTATTAGCGCATATCCTGAATAAACTGATCAGACTGTTTGATCGAGCGCTGCATTTCTACAACCAAACGATCAATATTCTGCTCGATACCCGCGAATTCGCCTTTTAAAGAGCCAATCGCGCGAGCATTGAGGTTATGCTTCAGGTAAAGCGTATTATCCAGCAGCGCAGACAGCACGGGCTGCATACGTGATTCGGCGCGCTTCAAACTGGCGTGTAATTGCTTATAACGGTTTTTTGTATCGCGTAGGGCGCCGGCGCTATCACTACGTAACTTCTGACTTGTGTACTGATCAAGCTCGTCTTCCCACTCGTCAAATAACGCTCCGGAAACATGCTCAACTTTACGGATACTATCTCGAACTTCCTCCGCAGCGG
>NW_014603196.1:0-434 GCF_000485595.1 Priapulus caudatus | reverse complement strand
TATATACCTATCTCTACATGCAACCCCCTTCTACTTCCACACGTCCATACCTAACCCCATGCCAGCTTTGCACCCTCTCATACACCTATAACCCTACGCACTCTCTCTCTCCTCTCACATACTCACTCACTCGTCTCTGCGAAGGTGGGGGAAGCGAGTTACGCCTCGCTGAATCCCGGCCCAGCCACCAATCCTCCTCTCCTCCTTCGTCTTCCTCCTCGCGGGAGGAGAAGAAAAAAAACGGGTTTCCGCAAGCGAGACTCATTCATCTTGCGTGCTGGCGGTGGGTAATGGATGGGCGTCGCGGGTAACCACCCACCCACCGCCGCGCTCCCTGACACCCACACACGACGCACGCGCTCGGTCTCCCAGACTCACCGCGGATGCTGCGGGTTCTCAGCGATCCCTCGCTTCGTGTCTGTCTGTCTGTCATT
>NW_014603195.1:0-434 GCF_000485595.1 Priapulus caudatus | reverse complement strand
GAGAGGGGGGAGGGAGAGGGAGAGAGAGAGATAGAGAGAGGGAGAGAGAGAGATAGAGAAAGAGAGAGAGAGAGATACACATACACACAAACTCGCACAAAATCCATCTTATCAACGTATGAAGAAACAAAAATGAACAGCGTTTACTCACGCATAGTCACCTTTGTTTCTTCTCGTGTCGCCAGACGCGACAGGAATGAGCCTTATCCGCTCTTATACTTATGCTTATTTATATTGACTGCAAGCAGGCAGATGCCATCGGACGCCGCAGCCGCGGTGATAGGCAGGGTGCATTGTCTTAGAGCTGACTGCATGTCGTAATTCGTGACCCAACCTGTTACGTAAGGTCACGCAAGCGTAGTCGTGTGCCGGTCAGTGCCGAGAAACCGCACCTGGCCCTGCGCGCGCTCTCTCTTTCTCTCTCTCTCTCTCTC
>NW_014603194.1:0-434 GCF_000485595.1 Priapulus caudatus | reverse complement strand
GTGTGTGTGGTCTGTGTGTGTGTGTGTGGTGTGTGTGTGTGCGTGCGTGAGCGTGCGCGTGCGCGTGCACATGCGCGTGCGTGTAGTGCGTGCGAGTGTGACTGTGTGTGTGTGTGTGTGTGTGCGTGCGTGCGTGCGAGCGACTGTGAGTGTGTGTGTGAGTGTGTGCGCGCGTATGTGTGTGTGTTCGCGCGTGGGTGTGTGTGTGTGTGCGTGCGCGCGCTGGCATCCTTTTATCTTCTCGCTCTGCTTCCTACTGATGACGTACGCAGGCCAGCAGGCGGTCTAACGTGTCGTCTGTATGTCTCTGTGAATGTTGCAGCAGCAGAGCGCGACATGGAGAAGAGAGAGGGAGAGATCAAAGAGACATATACAGGAGAGAGAGACACACACACACACACACACACACACACACACACACACACACACACACA
>NW_014603193.1:0-434 GCF_000485595.1 Priapulus caudatus | reverse complement strand
TACACGTGTGCACTCCGTGATAAACAATTTTTGAATTGGGAAATCTTCACCTTGAAGGGTTGAGATATAAGAAGGTGGGTTGAACACATCTTTACTGTCGTATTTGTAAACGGTGTTGTTCTCTTCCTTATAATTATCACTGGGAGATAGTAAGATGTATGTTACTCTGGATCACGTGGCCTAGCTCGCATTAAACAAACTACGGATATGCTTAAATATAAGATTTAATATTTTTATACTAAATATTTATACATGTCACCATCTGTTATGTTATCAAATTCGGTGATCACGCCATACATACGTTTTTTTAGGTCAATAACCTATTTACTATGACTCGGCAATAATAGTATAGCTATTGGAATAGGATGGGTTATCTTGCATGCGCCCTAATCTGCATTGGCTTATCAGTTTCTGCCATTGCCTACATACCACGT
>NW_014603192.1:0-434 GCF_000485595.1 Priapulus caudatus | reverse complement strand
CATTAGATAAACACGCCAAGTCTTTTCTTATCGCATCAGCCTTCGGTAGCAAGCTTAATAAGGGTATACACTCTCCCAGCGTCATCATATTGAGTGTTCGTTGAACGTCTTTTTGATCTAGCTTTTGCATCACTCGCGCCGCAACCGCAACCGCTAACATCGTACCGACACTATGGCCGATTAACACCACTTCATCATCATCGTTGTCGCACAACACCTTAAACACCCGCTCAGCAAACGCCTCAATACGTTGATCTAATGAGAGCACACCACCGGAAGCCCAGCGCGAGGTAAAACCATAAATGCGCAACAACCAAAACACATTGATTTTATCACCCCAGATTTTTGCGGCATAGATAAAAGCGACAAACAAACCCAAACCGACTAGCCAACCTAACCAAACCATATCAAGCGCAGAAAAAATCACCACACTC
>NW_014603191.1:0-434 GCF_000485595.1 Priapulus caudatus | reverse complement strand
CAGATGAAGCTTAGCATCTACAGCAGCATCATCCTTACCCTAACCCTTAACCTAACCCTAACCCTAACTCTAACCCTTATCCTTACCCTAACCCTTACCCTAACCCTACCCTTACCCTAACCCTAACCCTTACCCTAACCCTAGTGCCTCTATGCACCTTGTTGGCGGCGGCCATCTTTTCTAGTTTGGGAACCCTAACCCTAGCATGGACCCTATCCCTTTCAGTGTAGATGATGGCCGTGTGAACCCTAACCCTAACCCTATCCCTAATCTTAACCCTACCCCTAACCCTAATCCTAACACTATCCTAACACTAGTGATGCCACTTTGCGGTAACCTCCCTCAACGCCTGGGGGATAGCATGAGCGAGAACAGGTCTCATACTCATGTCTCATGGTATCCTGTTTGAGCATGAGATGGAGAGCAAGCTTCAA
>NW_014603190.1:0-434 GCF_000485595.1 Priapulus caudatus | reverse complement strand
CTATAAGAATAATATACTATAGACTAGTTAGCCTATAAGAATAATATACCTTAGACTAGTTAGACTATAAGAATAATATACCATAGACTAGTTAGACTATAAGAATAATATACCATAGACTAGTTAGCCTATAAGAATAATATACCTTAGACTAGTTAGACTATAAGAATAATATAATATAGACTAGTTAAACTATAAGAATAATATACTATAGACTAGTTAGACTATAGTGTCTCTATATATTTCTATAGGTCTAACTAAGGCAGACAGTTGACGCTTGCTCTCTAGCAGCATACTGTACTGCAGGTTGTTGCCCCTTATAGAAGTCCTTCCTTTGGCTTCTTTTTGACAGATTATCCCCCGAAATCGCTTGGCTACAGCCGGTCTCCACGCGTAGTTAGTCGCTGTTTTATCTCTCGTCTCAAGCCCTCGTT
>NW_014603189.1:0-434 GCF_000485595.1 Priapulus caudatus | reverse complement strand
TCTCTCTCTCTCTCCCTCTCTCTCTCTCTCTCTCCTTAGACAGAGCAAACAGCCACGTTGTTAATTGATGAAAACATTCATATCCACCGACATAAAATTTAATATTCGCTTATAAATAAAATAAAATAAATATAACTAATAAATAAATTGTAATCACCAATTCATACGACTTCCTTACTCGGAGTCTGTCGCCACTTGCTAACGTTCTAGGATAACGTAAAGCCGGAATTCGTGAATATTCTCTCAATCAATAACACATAGCGGCTGTTTCACGCCCTTAATGACGTATTGAAGTATTGAAATATCGCATCAGAATTCAGTGATGATCACATGCACACGCACGCACGCACACATACGCACCTGCGCGCGCGCACACACACACACACGCCCCCCCCACACGCACCTGCTACCCCTCCTCCCTTCCCCGCACTGCT
>NW_014603188.1:0-434 GCF_000485595.1 Priapulus caudatus | reverse complement strand
CTAACATTAGTAGACGACATCTGTGACAAAACTACATACATATTTCATACATACTTTTATCATGATTGCCGCAACGCTGCTGGTGGCAGCCGTTGCTATCGCCACCTATTATTTTGGACTGATCGAACTAATTGACTCAGGCGTGATTAAGGATATTGACCTCAAAGAGATTATGGTTCCTTTTACCCAAGCAAGTAGCATAACGATAATCACCACATTGTTTATTGCCGTTTTAGCCAGTTTGATATATTTCCGCATTACCCTATCATGGGCGCAACAGGCTGAAACTTTTCACATACTGGCGAAAACAGCACATGAGGCCATTTTTCTAATCGATGCCCACGGCATTATCCAGTTTGTAAACCCAGCTGCTGAGACTTTGTTCGGCTACAATAGAAAAGAGCTGCTGGGCAGTAACATCAAACGACTAATGC
>NW_014603187.1:0-434 GCF_000485595.1 Priapulus caudatus | reverse complement strand
GGCATCATCAATAGAGTCGCCTGCCATAATGCAGCCACCCATGGCACCTTTATCACGTAAAATTCGCGTTAAACGGCGGGTGTCTATGTCTGATATTGCAACAGTATATTTTTTACAAGATACTCATGAAGGCTCATCTCACCACGCCAGTTACTCATGACCATCGCGCTATCGCGAATAACTAAGCCACTAGCATGCACACCATTGGCTTCTTCATCGCCCGCATTTGCGCCGACATTACCAATATGTGGATAAGTGAGTGTAACGATTTGTTGACTATAAGACGGGTCAGTAAGAATTTCCTGATACCCTGTCATCGCCGTATTAAAGACCACTTCGCCGATGGTTTCACCGGAAACGCCAATAGACTTGCCGTAAAACAAGCTCCCATCTTCAAGCGCTAGAACAGCTGTGGTCAATACGTTCTCCAGAAG
>NW_014603186.1:0-434 GCF_000485595.1 Priapulus caudatus | reverse complement strand
GGAAATCTTGTTGGTAATAACGTTTCTGATTTTTTACTATTTTTTGTTACGAACAACGCATGTAAATCTATATTTTCAAGATTGAGCTTTACGTTTGTATCACGAGCCAAACCTTCTGTGAATTCACCTTTGCCAGTCATATATTCTGACTTAACATCAAAAGACCATATATCTCCAGCATTTCTAATCGCGTATAGATCAACAATCTCTTTAGCCGATTCATCACCTGTATCTGCATAGTTAACGTTGCCAGAAATATGCAAGCCATTATCATCGAGAACATCAATAGATGAAGTTAGATTTAATTTCTCACTGGCGTCTTTATTTACTAAATCTGAAACACCAATTACCACACCTTTTAAATTAGAACGAGTATTTATATGAACTAAATAATCTTTGGGTTTATACGGCACGTGCAAATCAACCGACCACTT
>NW_014603185.1:0-434 GCF_000485595.1 Priapulus caudatus | reverse complement strand
CACCCACGCACGCACACACGCACACACATGCACCCACGCACGCACACACGCACGCACATGCACCCACTCACGCACACACGCACGCACATGCACCCGCGCACGCACATGCACCCACGCACGCACACACGCACGCACATGCACCCGCGCACGCACACACGCACGCACATGCACCCACGCGCGCACGCACCCACGCACACGTACACACACGGATGCACGCACGCACGACGCACGCACAGACAGACACGCCGCCCCTCCTCCCCCTTCCCCTCTTCCCTACCGCCCTTCCTCCCTCCCTCCTACCATCCTAATGCCTTCTTCCTACTCCCCTTCCCAGCCACCTATCATCCACTCCTCCCTTCTCTCTACCACCCCATCCTACCACCCTCCTCCCTTCTCTCTACCACCCCATCCTACCACCCTCCTCCCCCTCCTCT
>NW_014603184.1:0-434 GCF_000485595.1 Priapulus caudatus | reverse complement strand
GGCCGACAATTGCGTGCCGCCTTCGATGGTATTGTTATCCAGCGGTTTCAGGAAGGCGCCGACGAAGTCGAAGTGCGGCTGCAATTACCCCAACACGAACAACGGCAACTCAGCAGCCTTTATCAATTTCCGGTGAAATTACCGAATGGCGAATTTGTGCCTCTGGAAAGCATTGCCAACTGGAAATCGAACCAAGGGTTTGAATCCCTGCGCCATTTTAATGGCAGGCTCTCAGTTGATGTGACTGCCGATGTCGATGCAGGGGTGCCCAACGCCGCACGATTTAAAACTAGCCGCCCTAGTACTCGCCGAAGCGCTGTCGAATGTGGCCGGGGTATCGGCTATCGATGACGACCTGCCCTATGGACGCGAGCAACTCATCTACTCACTCAACCCTGCCGGTGAAGCACTTGGCCTTTCGATCAACGAACTAG
>NW_014603183.1:0-434 GCF_000485595.1 Priapulus caudatus | reverse complement strand
GTGCGCGGCTATCTGGATGGCAAGGTGATGCACATCGCGACGCTGAAATGCCTCGGCGCATCCAGCCAACTGATCTTCAGCACCTACCTGTTGCAGGTCCTGGTGCTGGGCAGCATCGGCGCCGGGGCTGGGCTACTCGCCGGGGGCGCACTCCCTTATCTGCTCGCCTGGAGCATTGGCGAGCTGTTGCCGATCCCGCTGAAACCAGCGATCTACCCCCTGGTGCTGCTGACCGCCGCCCTCTTCGGACTCTTGATAGCACTGCTCTTTTCCCTCAAAGAACTCGGCATCGCGCGCCGGGTGTCACCGGCAGTTCTGTTTCGCGGCTACAGCGAGACCGGACGCAAGAATCCGGGTCGCAAAATCTGGTTCGCCATCGCGGTGACCACGCTGTTGCTCGCGGCCCTCGCCTACGTCACCAGCGGTGACCAGCG
>NW_014603182.1:0-434 GCF_000485595.1 Priapulus caudatus | reverse complement strand
ATTGTTGTCGGGCTAACCGGTATTGGGCGAAGCATAATGAGGTGGATCCCGAGGGCTTTGAAGTCGGGCATTATTTTGGGTGCGGCAATTGCGGCTTTTCAGCGTGTGTTTGTTGAAGATATTGAAACGCTGACTGCAGAGGCCATTTCCACGACTGTGGCCTTTTGGATTAAGTTTGGCGTTTCTGTTTTCTAGAGCCATCAATGAATGGCGAAAAGATAATAAAATAGTTGCCTATACCCTATCGTTGCATAAAATTAGCCCACTAGGGCTATGCCGCCCGCCCAATCCCATCCAAATATTGCAACATTTCGTTTTTTACAGCCGCATTTGTTGCCATCGACAGCACTAATTTTCCCTGTGGGCGTATGATGCGCCCTGCGCGCTGAATAATCTCCTTGCGTAAGGTGCCCAATTTCTTAAACTTCCATAGC
>NW_014603181.1:0-434 GCF_000485595.1 Priapulus caudatus | reverse complement strand
CAGCAACAGCAGTAGCAGCAGCAGCAGCAGCAGCAGCAGCAGCAGCAGCAGCAGCAGCAGCAGCAGTAGTAGTAACGGCAGATAGTGTGGCTGTACTGGGTAACGAGAGGCGCATGTCGTGTGCGCGCAAACGTAAAGTGAAATTCGCTGGACCGTGTATGTGCGTGCGTGCGTGCGAGCATGAGTGCAAACTGTGCAAGCGTTTGCGTGTGTGCGAGTGCGTGTGCGCGCGTGCGTGTATGCGGGCGTGTATGCGCATACGTGTGTGCGTGCATGAGTGCATGCGTGTGTGCCTGCGTGCGTGCATGCGTGCGTGCATGCGTGTGTACCAGCCTGTTCTGCTGTCACTGTCTGTAATCAACACACCATGTTGTCTCAGGTACATGTTGTCTCAGTCTCAGGTACATGTTGTCTCAGTCTCAGGTACATGTTGT
>NW_014603180.1:0-434 GCF_000485595.1 Priapulus caudatus | reverse complement strand
AGAGTCAACGCTATTGTGCTATACACACCGCAAGCCCTGAAGGTGTTTCCCGCCAGGTTCCAAGAATTCCAGACGAGGCCTTCTGTTTTATAATCACCGTGTGTTTCCGCAAATAGCCGCACAAAAGCTCGTGACGTGGGCACGACGGGAGGGGGAGAGGGGGAGAGGGGGAGAGGGGGGGGTCTCGTTTCGTGCGCTATCTCTCGCATCATACATGCAGCGTAGCGTAGCGAAGTCACGCTCATGCGCAGCAGCGACGTTGTGATGGGAGAGGGAGGGGGTGGCAGTACGACTTATAAAGACACGAACATCGGGTTTGAAGAGAGAGAAAGAGAGAGAGAGAGAGAGAGAGAGAGAGAGAGAGAGAGAGAGAGAGAGAGAGAGAGAGAGAGAGAGAGAGAGAGAGAGAGAGAGAGAGAGAGAGAGAGAGAGAG
>NW_014603179.1:0-434 GCF_000485595.1 Priapulus caudatus | reverse complement strand
CACCATTCCCGAACGACATTCCCGCAAATGCACTGGATGAAAATAAAAACATAGGGACATGTTTGTCTACATCATTTGACATTTTAAATGATACGCCTGTAGCCCCTAATGCATCCATAAGCACAGAGACTTCTGCTTCCTGTGATGGGTGCAATATAATAGCGACCAAGGTGCACGATTTGGAACAGTGCCTCCTAAATCTTGAGCAACTGTTTGAGGTAGTACGATACATCTTATTAGGCCACACCAGGTCAATTCACGCAGCTGTTATATATTTAGCAATGTTGTGACTGTGTTCAGCAGAGCTTAATGCCCGGCGCAATTTTCTTTGGCAACCTGATGGCAACTTTCTGTTGCTCTCAAGTTTTTCGAAGATATTCACGTGAACTGCTTTTTTGGGGTATCACACATCTACATGTACCAAAATCAGTATG
>NW_014603178.1:0-434 GCF_000485595.1 Priapulus caudatus | reverse complement strand
AGCCGCAATCTGACGCCGACAAAAATCTGCAACAGCTCCCCTAACCGTAGACTCGTCGAACGTCCGAAGTGACACCCCACTCAATGCCAATTCTAACTGCGCGATCTGCAGTGACCTCTCCCAAGATCGAAACGTGAAGGAATACTGCCCGTTATCACCCGTATAACATGGTACTGAACTACGAAGTTCAGCTTGCCGACCCGTGCTTTGTAATCTACTACTTAAGGCTTCGATAGTCGGAACTAGCGCTTGCGAGAATAAATTAGCCAAATCCTCTACTCCTACTTGGTGTGCCATAATGACCTATAGTCTAGTCTTAGTCTTAGTCTTAGTCAAGTTAGTGCTACGACGTTACCGATTATTACTAACTCTTACTGATTCAATACGGCTTTAGCGTCCTAACGGTACTAGCGTACCTACGCAATGCTTACCCA
>NW_014603176.1:0-434 GCF_000485595.1 Priapulus caudatus | reverse complement strand
CACACACACACACACACGCACACACGCACGACGCACGCACGCACACACACACACACGCACGCACACACATACACACGCACGACACGCACGCGCGCACACACACACACACACACACACACACACACGCGCGCGCACACACACACACATACGCACGCGCGCGCGCGCGCACACATACACACACACGCACACACGCGCACACACATACGCACGCGCGCGCACACACACGTACGCAGGCACGCACGCGCGCACACACACACGCACATGCACATACACACATGCTCCCACACACACTCCGTGAGTCTGCCAAACCCCGGGGCGGCAGCAGCCATGGCGGCGACAGAGGGAGGCGGGGCTTATATAGCTATCTGCCTCCGTCAGCACGAATTAGGTGCGTGTGCGTGTGAGTGGATGGTAACTGACACACACACATACAC
>NW_014603175.1:0-434 GCF_000485595.1 Priapulus caudatus | reverse complement strand
TTGTTTAACCAAACCACACTTTTGCCATCACTTCTCGTTACGTATCCCGATAAGTTAACTTGGTTGGTTTGCTGCAACTCAGCAGATGAACCATTGCCTGATCGGGCGGCATCAATTTGGCTACGCTGACTTTTATTTGTGAATAGTTTTTTTAAGTTAGACGCGTCGTACTCTGCCTGTGACGCTGCACTAAAAGATAAAAGAAGCGTTCCTGCTAATAATAACTTAATAACTATCAACTGTTTTACCCGTATCCTTTGACCAGCTTTCGCCAGGTTTTAGGCGTGCGGTTTTACCATCAACACTTATTGTTACTTCTTTATTTTTACCGATTGTATTTTTATGGACTGTCACATCACCAATGCGAGAGCTGTCTAATGTGTTTTTATTGTTTAACCAAACCACACTTTTGCCATCACTTCTCGTTACGTATC
>NW_014603174.1:0-434 GCF_000485595.1 Priapulus caudatus | reverse complement strand
ATGCAGCCACACTCCGCTAGCTCACGATGCAGCCACACTCCGCTAGCTCACGATGCAGCCACACTCCGCTAGCTCACGGTGCAGCCCCATTCCGTTAGCTCACGATGCAGCCACACTCCGCTAGCTCACGATGCAGCCACACTCCGCTAGCTCACGATGCAGCCACACTCCGCTAGCTCACGATGCAGCCACACTCCGCTAGCTCACGATGCAGCCACACTGCGCTAGCTCACGATGCAGCCACACTGCGCTAGCTTACGATGCAACCACACTCCGCTAGCTCACGATGCAGCCACACTCCGCTAGCTCACGATGCAGCCACACTGCGCTAGCTTACGATGCAACCACACTCTGGTTGCATCGATGCAGCCACACTCCGCTAGTGCACCATAAACCATACAGGAGTCCTTCTAGGCTTGCACACACGCACGCAC
>NW_014603173.1:0-434 GCF_000485595.1 Priapulus caudatus | reverse complement strand
CGCTCGCGCGAGCAAGGCGGCACTGGCCTTGGCCTTGCTATCGTTAAGCATGTTTTAGACCGTCACAGTGCCACACTATATATTCAAAGCACCTTAGGCAAAGGCAGTACTTTCCGCTGTGATTTCACCTTATCTCGCATTGATGCCGCTAACAACACAGACAACCTTAGCCCTATTCATCGCTCTTTGTAACATTCTTGTAACATCTTCGACATACAACTTTCATAAGTTTATTGCACAATATTATTACTAACTTAATTAGGAGTTCTTAGAACTATGTCACACACACAAATTTCAACAGCCATCAAGTCAGCTCTCAGCGGCTCTTTACTTGGTTTTTCATTATTAGTATCCGGCAACGTACAAGCGGTAACAGTAGACATTGACGTACCTGAATACAAATCCGTTAGCGGTATTTCAGGTAATTTATCTAG
>NW_014603172.1:0-434 GCF_000485595.1 Priapulus caudatus | reverse complement strand
CAACAACGACAACAACAACAAACGTGTGATTGTTGCAGGACGCTGTGCTATTCCACAACTCCATATTCTACAACCTCCAGTACGGCAATATCGACGCGCCGCCGGAGGACGTCTACAAGGCCGCCAAGATGGCCGACGTTCACGACTCCATACTGCAGATGCCTCGCATGTACGATACGATGGTGGGAGAGCGAGGTCTCAAGCTGTCCGGTGAGTAGCGAGAGTAAGAGGGAGACGGAGTGATAGAGGGAGGGTGAGGGAGAGTAAGGGGGAAAGAGTTAGAGGGTGATAAAGAGTGATAGAGGGAGGGTGAGAGAGAGCAAGAGAGAAAGAGAGAGAGAGAGAGAGAGAGAGAGGAGGGGAGGGGAGGAGGAGGAGAGGAGGAGAGGAGGGAGGGAGGGAGGAGAGAGAGAGAGAGGGAGAGAGAGAGAGAG
>NW_014603171.1:0-434 GCF_000485595.1 Priapulus caudatus | reverse complement strand
CCTGGTTTGTTGTTAGTTTGTTTCTACGTACTCTATATTGTCGCTTACGCATTTTTTAATAAAGAAGCCATGCCGGCATGCAATCAAACAAACACCGTTTATGATTTTTCTTTGCTTCACGACGTTGTAAAAAGTTTGCTGCCACCGCTAGCATTAATCTTTGCAGTGCTTGGCTCTATTATTGCGGGCCTTGCCACGCCGACCGAAGCGGCATCGATTGGCGCAGTCGGCGCGCTTCTTCTCGCCCTGTTCAAAGGCATGCTAACACTGGAAACATTACAAGAAGTAATGCGCAGCACCACGCGTGTGAGTTGCATGGTGTTTATGATTTTAATCGGTGCGGCTTTATTCTCTTTAGTCTTTCGCGGCTTTGAAGGTGAAGAGCTGATACAAGAAATGTTGGGCGATTTAGAGGGCGGAAAATATCACGCTTT
>NW_014603170.1:0-434 GCF_000485595.1 Priapulus caudatus | reverse complement strand
CACACACACACACACACACACACACACACACACACACACACACACACACACACACACACACACACACACACACACACACACACACACACACACACACACACACACACACACACACACACACAGAGAGAGAGAAACACACAAACACACGTATATCATACATCACGTCGGCATACTATTGCTTATAGTATATAATTATGTAACTTACGTTTCAACCATCTCACTTATCTAGTTTGGCTGTGAATGGACTCGTTCCTGAACCTGCATGACACCACGCACGTAGAAGATCTTATAGCGTAGTCGCTATGATGTATATGTAGGTTTATAGAGCCTTTGAACAATTCTGAAAAAGTCATTATATTTGTTAATTATGATGGTGGGATAATGAAGGCAGAAACAGGCTCGGCGATAGCCTCTAAGGCATCTCTCTCTCTCTC
>NW_014603169.1:0-434 GCF_000485595.1 Priapulus caudatus | reverse complement strand
AGCACTTTGTCATTGGAATAGAGCCGTCATATGAAACCTTCCATTTTTAAACGTATCTGTTGGGGTAACTGGTTGTTTTTTATAATTGTCAGTTTTCTTTTTGCGGTCACTTTATTAAGTGCCTGTGGTACGAAAGGCGATCTATATATCCCCGACAAGCCTAAAAACAGCAAGGCTTCCTAGTATATCAACCGAGTTTGTACCTTATGGATTATTTCAACTATAAAGATAATCAATTGTTTGCAGAAGATGTGCCCGTTCAACAGATCGCTGAAGAGTATGGCACGCCGTGTTATATCTATTCAAAGAAAACCTTAGAACGTCACTGGAATGCCTTTAATGATGCCTTTGGTGAACATAAACATCTGATCTGCTACTCGGTTAAAGCCTGTTCTAATATTGCCATTCTGAATCTGTTTGTGCGCCTTGGTTCA
>NW_014603168.1:0-434 GCF_000485595.1 Priapulus caudatus | reverse complement strand
CGGAACGATATATTACTGAGGAGCTAAAGGAGTACGAAGACAAGGTGTTAAGTGCTCGTGAAAAAGCCCTCGCAAGAGAAAAGTTTCTATACCAGTCGGTGTTGGACCAATTGCAACCTGAACTATCAGCCATGCAAACAATGGCGCATTCTTTGTCACAACTTGATGTGCTAAGTAATTTTGCTGAACGCGCAGTTGCTTTGAATTTTTGTCGACCGATTCTTAGCGAAGTGGTCGGTATCGAGATTACTGAAGGTCGTCACCCGGTAGTAGAAGCCAATCAAACCTCGCCTTTTATTGCCAATGACTTGATTCTAGACGACGCCACCAAAATGCGAGTTATCACCGGCCCCAACATGGGTGGTAAAAGCACCTATATGCGCCAAAACGCATTAATTGTATTACTGGCCTACACTGGCAGCTATGTGCCTGCG
>NW_014603167.1:0-434 GCF_000485595.1 Priapulus caudatus | reverse complement strand
ACTATGCAATATGCACTATGAACTATGCACTACAGTGTATGCACCATGCACCATGCACTATGCACTATGCACTATGCACTATGCACTATGCACCATGCACCATGACCATGCACTATGCACTATGCACTATGCACTATGCACTAGTGCATAGTGCAGAGTGCATAGTGCATAGTGCATAGTGCTTAGCGCATAGTGCATAGTGCATAGTGCATTATGCATGATGCATGGTGCATGGTGCATAGTGCATAGTGCATAGTGCATAGTGCATAGTGCATAGTGCATAGTGCATATAGTGCATAGTGCAAGTGCATAGTGCAGCACTATTCACTCTGCACTATGCACTGTGCACTCTGCACTATGCACTACAGTGTATGCACTATGCACTATGCATTATGCATTATGCACTATGGACTACAGTGTATGCACTATGCACG
>NW_014603166.1:0-434 GCF_000485595.1 Priapulus caudatus | reverse complement strand
TCTTGACCGGCGCTGGCCCTGCATTTTGCGCCGGCGCGGACTTGAAGGAGGTGCTGGCCAGTCAGAAGGCAGAGCCCGGCGAAGCAGATTTCCTCGACCGTGCTGACGCAACGCTTGCGCGACTGCGCAATTTCCCCAAACCGGTGATTGCCGCACTCAACGGTGTAACCATGGCCGGCGGCCTGGAGATGGCCATGTGCGCCGACATCGTCATTGCTGCTGAAAGCGCTGCCATCGGGGACGCCCATGCCAATTTTGGCGTCTATCCCGGCGCCGGCGGCGCAGCGGTGTTGCCGCGCCTCATTCCTCAGAACATCGCCATGTATCTACTGTTCACCGGCAAGACGCTTTCGGCGGCTGAGATGAAGGCTTACGGCTTCGTCTCCGAAGTGCATCCCGACGGCGAATTGGCCGATGCAGCGATGAAGCTGGCC
>NW_014603165.1:0-434 GCF_000485595.1 Priapulus caudatus | reverse complement strand
GTGTGTGTGTGTGTGTGTGTGTGTGTGTGTGTGTGTGTGTGTGTGTGTGTGTGTGTGTGTGTGTGTGTGTGTGTGTGTGCACGCATACACGCACACACACTTGAATCACACATGTGCACGCATACACGCACGCACGCAGGCACAATGCACTCACGCAGGCATACTGCATACAGACAGGCACCGACGCGCGCACACACACGCATGCACGCACATGCACGCACGGAGGAATAATATCCTCGTATATCCACGTGTATCTCGCGTTCGCTTCGCAGCAGCAACGCATTTGCAACAAGAGACCAGATATAAGTCAGTCGCGTGACCAGATCTATCATCGACCCATCAACTTCTCCTTTCTCTCTCAGCGTAATAAGCCTTCATTTCACGGCGGGTGCGCTGGTCCCCGCGGACACGATAAGGATCCATGTTAGTCTGTT
>NW_014603164.1:0-434 GCF_000485595.1 Priapulus caudatus | reverse complement strand
CCATTATCTGACCCCACCACCGCCACCACCACTGCCGCCATTATCTGACCCCACCACCGCCACCACCACTGCCGCCATTATCTGACCCCACCACCGCCACCACCACTGCCGCCATTATCTGGCTAATTGCGTCGACGATCATCGGCCGTAACGTCGGCAGCAAGAATCGTCGACAGCTTCCGCAAATTGCTCGTATAATTACACAACAGGGGGCGTGACGGTATCCGGTCACCCTCTCCCGTCGTTTCCGTCGGCATCGTCGGGGGGAGAGGGTGACGAGGGGAAGGGAAAGAGGGGAGGAGGTGGGGCGGGTGGGGGTGGTGGGGGAGGTAATGGAGGTGAGAGAGGTGGGGAGGTGAGGCGGGTGGGAGGTGGGGAGGTGGGGCGGTGGGCTTGTGGGCGGTGGGTTGGGTGTCAATGACAACACTGAGGTT
>NW_014603163.1:0-434 GCF_000485595.1 Priapulus caudatus | reverse complement strand
ATTATGCAGACCTCCCACATCGGGATGAGAAATCGATTCACGGGTTTTTTCAAAGACAGCAATCAGAGTAGAAGCCGCATTTACCAGCGGGTTAAGCCCGCTGCTGGTACTAAAATAGGCGTTTGCCGAGGCCTGTGTAGCGGGCGCAACAGGTTGTTGCGCAGCCGGCTGTTGCAACGGCGCCTGCTGAACAGGTTGTTGCACGGGTTGCTGAGGTTGTGCAGGTGGTGATTGTGCACCACCGCGTCCACCCGGCATTGGTTTTAAAACCGTCTTATCACCATCTACAGATGGCTGTCTAAATACGGTTTTGTCTGAATCATCTGATGCCATAAGCGCTCCAAATATTTATGCTTGAGGCCAATTACAAAATTGTCCTACTAATCCAGTGATGTAAAATAGATTAGCGTCAGGACATCCACTTCTGGGAGTAC
>NW_014603162.1:0-434 GCF_000485595.1 Priapulus caudatus | reverse complement strand
CATTACAGTCGATATATTACAATAGATATATACTAGGATAGATACATTACGGACGATACATTACAATAGATACATTACGGACAATATGTACATTACATTTACAGTCGATATATTAGGATAGATACATTACAGTCGATACATAACGATAGATAAATCATGATCTATTACAGTTGATACATTACGATAGATAAATCACGATAGATACTTTACAATAGATACGTTACGGATGATACATTACGACGATAGATACATTACGATAGATACAGATTACGATAAATAAAACATTATATAAACAAAACATTATATAAAACATTACGATTGATACATAACAATCGACACACTCACCTATATCAGAGAGAACGAGAAGGATCGAATGGTGAAGTTGTAGAATGTGATGTCACCGATGAGCTCATAGTTCGGCAAGCTTTCCAACC
>NW_014603161.1:0-434 GCF_000485595.1 Priapulus caudatus | reverse complement strand
CTTGTATGTGTGTGTGCGCGCGTGTGAGTTTGTGTGTGTGCGCGCGCATGGGTGTATGTGTGCGCATGCGCGCGTGTGTGCGAGAGAGAAAGTCAGAGCGAGAGAGAGAGAGAGAGAGAAATTGTGAGCGAAAGCCAAATTCATACTACGCACGTATTAGCAGGAGTCGCCGCACATGCACGCATTTATGAGTGTCAACTCCGCCCCTCGTCGGCCACACTGCGCTAATTCTCATTCTACGATCTCCCGGCGAGGCATCGCTTCTCTGCTGCGAGGTATTTACACCTCCTCGAAGCTGTTCCCATATATTATATCCTCCCCGATTCGCTGCAATGTAGATGCGCATGCGCGCAGCTCGTAGCGAAAATGAGCGCGTGTTAATTTGATATTAATTTTTATAGCAATTGATTTCGTATGTGGGGGTGAGTGTATGT
>NW_014603160.1:0-434 GCF_000485595.1 Priapulus caudatus | reverse complement strand
CTTTTTAGCGATTTGCTATTGAATAAATTGAATACGAAAATCAACGTTGCAGCCAAGGAGTTTATTGGGATGACTATGATACGACGGTGCCTGGGAATGAAGTCGAAGATGAATTCAGTGGTGAATCGACTGGCTGTGATAGCTGTTTGGCGATGGTGTTTGGTTTGTCTGGATTTGTGTCGAATGCTGAAGCGGCCCCGGCGACGTATTATTTGCAACCTCTTGCCGGTGACTGCGGTCTTACAATTATCCCGCTATCGGAGCGTGACCTTACGACCAGTGCTGCGTTTGTTTGTGCAGACAGGGTCAGAGTTCGTGGTGGCACTGCGGATGTGTGGAAAACCATGGCGACCCATTATTCCGCTCCGGTGGTCGGTGACAAACTTGTCACAGGTCTGGGAACCGGTAATAGCATTTCTCTTCAGACAGATGTA
>NW_014603159.1:0-434 GCF_000485595.1 Priapulus caudatus | reverse complement strand
AGACCCCAATGCAACGGACATACTCGGAGAAAAGTTTAGCGAGTACAGCATGAATCCGAATCTTAAAGGTCGCGATATGCGCAAGGCCTTTGATTCGGATGATTATCAAGTGATGATTGTTGCCAATAAGTTTCAGACGGGTTTCGACCAACCCAAATTATGCGCCATGTATGTGGATAAAAAACTCGGTGGGGTGGAATGTGTGCAAACATTGTCGCGTCTAAACCGTAGGTATCCCGGCAAGATAGATGCAGGGACGTTTGTGCTGGACTTCTTTAATGATCCGCAAGATATTCTGGATGCTTTTTTGCCGTATTATCAAACGGCTGAATTAATGGATGTATCTGATTCTGATTTGATTTTTGATTTATTTGATAAGCTACGCGCAGCTGGCATTTTTCAGTGGCAGGAAGTAGAGCAGTTTTGTAGCGCGT
>NW_014603157.1:0-434 GCF_000485595.1 Priapulus caudatus | reverse complement strand
ATCAACCAAGGCACCTAAATAGTTAGTATTGTCTATGGTATGGCTGGCGCTGCCGTAGCTGGCAGGTGCATCACCAAAATCTATCGGTATTCTTGAACAAGCAACACCCGCTGCCTCGGAGTAACCTGTAGCACCATAAGGTATATCAGCCAAGGTGCCAACACTGGTCACCACAAATGGCGATAGCTGAATACGTAATATTTCATTACCCGTAGTACTGAGCGCAAAAATATCACCATTATCATTTCCCGCCAAACCCCAAATATTGGTGCCGATATTACCCATATCCGTCACCGTAGTTGACCCTGTCACAGCATGACTTGGCGAAAGATTATTGACTTTTAACAGTGTATTGACGCCTGAACCATCGTTAGCGGATGAATAAGCAACATACGCCACATCATCGATAAAAATAAAATCACCGCTAGGCTTAC
>NW_014603156.1:0-434 GCF_000485595.1 Priapulus caudatus | reverse complement strand
GCGTATCGGCGCTATTCACTCAGTCGTATTTGGTGGTTTCTCTGCAGACTCCTTACGTGATCGTATTGAAGATACCGGTGCCGTTATGCTTATTACCGCTGATGGCGGTACACGTGGTGGGAAAATCGTTGGACTTAAAGAAGCGGCTGATAGCGCATTAAGTAACGGCTGCGCTAGCATCAACAATGTTATCGTATTAAAACGCAGCGCACATGATATAAACATGCAAGATGGTCGTGACACTTGGTGGTCTGATGTTGTTGCCGGGCAAGATAAAATCTGTGAACCAGAATGGGTGAATGCTGAAGACCCATTATTTTTACTTTACACTTCAGGTTCTACCGGCAAACCTAAAGGCATACAGCATTCCAGCGCGGGCTATTTACTTAACGCCATTACGACTAACCTATGGGTGTTCGATTTAAACGATAAAG
>NW_014603155.1:0-434 GCF_000485595.1 Priapulus caudatus | reverse complement strand
CGCTGGATCGGCATCGACCAGTGGGAGCGCGTGGGCTAAAACAATGACCACCGCATCACTATTTAAAGCGCGGTTTATAAAATTACGAGTCTGCGCTACTAGTTTGCACTCTGTCGAAACAAGACTACCCATCTGTTGCCGTACCAGCTAACTACATCCCCGTTTTATATGTAAGTGTATGTTGTGTCGCGTACCTTTCTGTTCACGGGACGCCCGGTACAAGGGGCGTCCGCGTTACCGTAATCTGTGTAGTAAATATGTTTGTGCTTTAAACACGTAACGTCATTGTTGACTAATTTATGTATGATGTAAAGCAGCAGTATCTCTAATAACATACGCAGACCCTAACGATCACGGGTAACACATACGAGTAAGAAGGATAGCAGTATTACACACGACTGTAATAATCATTTCAATTTGTATATATTTCCACA
>NW_014603154.1:0-434 GCF_000485595.1 Priapulus caudatus | reverse complement strand
ACTGATTGATATCAGCGAGGCCATTGACCACGCGTTTGTCGTCAGCATTGATTGGCTTGGCGGCAACCGGATTAATCGTTGTCGGGGGATATCCGAGCGACGAGCCTTGATAGCAACCGCTTGTCCTGAGTCCTGACTCACCGGTGCAGCGGCCGTTTCTTTGCTCGAAATCACCGCTTCCATTGCTGGCTCGGGTTTGGTGCTGGTTTGTGGCGTAAATGGGTCATCCCAATTATAAGAAAAAAGGGTCAAATCTTGACTTAACCTATTAAATGCATACGATAGCCAAATGACCCGTCCCCTTCGAATCCAATACGAAAATGCCACCTACCACATAATGAATCGGGGTAGGGGCCGACAGGTGATCTTCTCAGGCCCAGACTATTTTCAAGCCTTTTTGCAATGCCTTGATGAAGTACACAAACGTTTTTTTG
>NW_014603153.1:0-434 GCF_000485595.1 Priapulus caudatus | reverse complement strand
CACACACACACACACACACACACAGATATATTCATTCACATCCACGCACACATACAGAAGACGCATACATATATACACATAAATATACGCGCTCATGCTCCCACGCACAAGCGGGCGCGCACATGTGATGCTGAACTTCGGGAATGAACGCACCTATGCAACTCATTCCCCAGATTCAACAAATGAGCTAAACACGAAGATAGTAATCGTACACAGGACGCCCACACAAACACACATGCGCGCACACGCACACGCACAGACACTCAGACAGACAATTTCATTTCATAATGTTATCTCATCGCGCACATCGTGATAACACGCATACACACTCACACACATATACATACGCACACATGCGCCAACACACACACACACGGGCGCGTATGTATATAATCAGGAGTGTATCAAAATACACTCCTGATATAATATATATA
>NW_014603152.1:0-434 GCF_000485595.1 Priapulus caudatus | reverse complement strand
TGTGTGTGTGTGTGTGGTGTGTCGTGTCATGCGTGCGTGCGTGCGTGTGTGTGTGTCTGTGTGTGTGTATGTGTGTGTGTGTGCGTGTGTGTGTGTGCGTGTGTGTGTGTGTGTGCGTGCGTGCGTGCGTGCGTGCGTGTGTGTGTGCGTGTGTGTGTTTATGTGTGCGCGCGTGTCTTCGAAGGCGTGTGCGTGTGCGCGCGCGCGCGCGTGTGTCTGTGTGTGCGTGCGTATTTGTGCGTGGGTCTGTGTGTGCGTGCGCGTGTCCTCGAAGGCGTGTGCGTGTGTGCGCGCGCGTGTATCTGTGTGTGCGTGCGTCTGTGTGTGCATGTGTATTTGTGTGTGTGTGTATGTGTGTGTGTGTGTGAGCGTGTGTGTGCATGCGTAGTTGTGTGTGTGTATGTATGTGTCCGTGTGTATGTGTGCGTGTGTGT
>NW_014603151.1:0-434 GCF_000485595.1 Priapulus caudatus | reverse complement strand
TCTGACAGCTCGACAAAAGAAAGCCAACTAAAAGGACGACAAGAACCCTCAATTTGGCAATATTTGTTTTGTTTTTTTTCATTATATAAACCCGCTTATGCATTTATTTGGAATAAATTATTATCGGGCTATTATTTGCATACCTTAACTAAAAAGACTTATGTTTTCCGACTACCGCAATCGCTTACAATTTAAACGGCATGGCAGACAACGCTAGACATAAGGCGAATGAGTACTAACCTGAGGAACGGAATAAGGTCTTGAACCCTTGGCTAACTTGAGTGACAGCAGAGCCTATTATCTTGATATTAGTAAAAAACATTTGTGAGCTAATGCCCCAGTTAGTCATATCATGCATCATTCTTAATGCTCTTTCTTGGTTCTCACCCTGCGCTTCTACCAAAGCCTTGCCGCTGAACTTACTTTCACTATTT
>NW_014603150.1:0-434 GCF_000485595.1 Priapulus caudatus | reverse complement strand
ATGTGAGATATCAGCACATAGGTGTCTGATGCTGCTCCAGAATAGACAGACATGTGAGATATCAGCACATAGATGTCTGATGCTGCTCCAAGAATAGACAGAGACGTGAGATATCAGCACATAGGTGTCTGATACTGCTCCAGAATAGACAGACACGTGAGATATCAGCACATAGGTGTCTGATGCTGCTCCAGAATAGACAGACATGTGAGATATCAGCACATAGATGTCTGATGCTGCTCCAGAATAGACAGACATGTGAGATATCAGCACATAGATGTCTGATGCTGCTCCAGAATAGACAGACATGTGAGATATCAGCACATAGGTGTCTGATGCTGCTACAGAATAGACACAGGCATGTGAGATATCAGCACATAGATGTCTGATGCTGCTCCAGAATAGACACAGACATGTGAGATATCAGCACATAG
>NW_014603149.1:0-434 GCF_000485595.1 Priapulus caudatus | reverse complement strand
TGTGTGTGTGTGTGTGTGTGTGTGTGTGTGTGTGTGTGTGTGTGTGTGTGTGTGTGTGTGTGGGTGTGCATGTGCACGCGCCCGCGTATCCGTGTGCGTGTGCATGCATGTGCACGCGCCCGCTTATCCGTGTGTGTGCGCCCGTGCATATAATAGCGTGCACGCGTATGTGCATGCGCGCATGCGTGTGCCTATACTGCTACCCCATGGCGCTAGGAATCTAACTGCTGATGCGTTGATTTCGCTCCATGAGGGCTGCGCAGTAAGGTTCAGTGGCATATTGACCAGTAGTATATGATCAGTACTGTGTATGATCAGTACTGTGTGTGACAGTATAGACTCTAAGAGGGTTACTGTGTGCTCTACGACAGCATGCACGCGCAGCGGATCAAACAGATACTTCTCCCCCCCCTCTCTCTCTCTCTCTCTCTCTC
>NW_014603148.1:0-434 GCF_000485595.1 Priapulus caudatus | reverse complement strand
CACATACATACACACACATGCATGCATGCATGCATGCATGCGCGTGCGTGCGTGCGTGCGTGCGTGCGTGCGTACGTGCATGCGTGCGTGTTTCTGCGTGCGTTCGTACTTGCATGCGTGCGTGCGTGCGTGCGTGCGTGCGTGCGTGCGTGCGTGCGTTCGTGCATGAGTGCGTGTTTCTGCGTGCGTTCGTACTTGCATGCGTGCGAGCGTGCGTGCTTATTTCTGCGTGCGTGCGTACGTGCATGTGTGCGTGCGTGTTTGTGCGTGCGTGCGTACGTGCGAGCGTGCGTGTGGGCGTGCGTGCGTGTGTGTGCGTGCGAGCGTGCGTGCGTACGTACGTGCATGCGTGCGCGCGAGCGTTCTAGCGTGCGTGTTGTTCGTGCGTGCATGCGTGCGTGCGTGCGTGCGTGCGTGCGTGCGTGCGTGTTTGT
>NW_014603147.1:0-434 GCF_000485595.1 Priapulus caudatus | reverse complement strand
GTGCCACTCGATCCACCCGCACCACCCATGCCACCTACACCACCCGCGGCTTCTGAAGGCGGCGGCAATGACGACGGTAGTTTCGACCTTGCCGAATACACTCATCAAGTGTATCTACGCTACGCCATCAGCGTGGTCAAAGGACGCGCGCTACCTTCTGTCTCAGATGGCGAGAAACCCGTACAACGTCGCATTCTCTATGCCATGCATCGTTTGGGTCTGAGTCAAGGATCAAAGCCGGTTAAATCAGCCCGCGTGGTTGGTGATGTGATTGGTAAATATCATCCACACGGCGACTCGGCTTCCTACGAAGCTATGGTACGCATGACGCAAGATTTTGTGTTGCGCTACCCGCTCGTCGATGGTCAGGGAAATTTCGGTTCACGTGATGGCGACTCACCTGCAGCCATGCGCTATACGGAAGTCCGTCTCAC
>NW_014603146.1:0-434 GCF_000485595.1 Priapulus caudatus | reverse complement strand
GGCTCCAAACGTTTTACCGTTAAACGGGCGTATGTAGAGGATTGTTTTTCCATTTTTAACAACTAAATATGAAGCTGTTCTACCGTCCCAACTCCAACCACGCCAGTTACTTTGACTGCCTACCTCTTGAGAAGTATAGGCTCCAAACGTTTTACCGTTAAACGGGCGTATGTAGAGGATTGTTTTTCCATTTTTAACAACTAAATATGAAGCTGTTCTACCGTCCCAACTCCAGCCACGCCAGTTATTCTGACTGCCTACCTCTTGAGAAGTATAGGCTCCAAACGTTTTACCGTTAAACGGGCGTATGTAGAGCTAACTAGGGTGTACCCTAAATACAGTTCAGCTGCCGTTGTTGGGGTTACCTTGTTACCAGATAAGAGGCTGCTCTACCATTCCAACTCCAACCACGCCAGTTACTTTGACTGCCTACC
>NW_014603145.1:0-434 GCF_000485595.1 Priapulus caudatus | reverse complement strand
GAGAGAGAGAGAGAGAGAGAGATGAGAGAGAGAGAGTTTGTGTGTCTGTATGTATTGTGTGTTCGGGTGCGTGCGTGTATGTGTGGGATATATAAATATATATTCTATAAGCATATGTTTATGGTATAATAACCACGTTATCGAGGAAGCTACATTTCGTCATTGACAAGAGCCTGCTTCAGTCGTCATCCGCACGTTCCGTACCTCGCAAAACTGTCTAATATAACAGTAGAATGGTCATCGCGCTACTGTTCATTAAACTTGCCGGTCTCTACCGTCTACTATGTTCTATTATAAATATTAAAGAAATGAATGTCTTCAAGAGATCTTGTAATTTTTTAAGTCGAGGTAAGGTACATCAGTTGTACAGAAATATCAAAAGAAAAACCTCCATACAGTGAACTGTGCAATGTATATACAGCAAATTCACATTT
>NW_014603144.1:0-434 GCF_000485595.1 Priapulus caudatus | reverse complement strand
GAGAGAGAGAGAGAGAGAAGATAAATAATAAATAAATAAATATTATTTATTTATTTATTTGTTTGTTCATACATTTCACACACACACAAATCCATGCTACATGCAGCGTACGTACTGTCTACCATCAATGCATCAAGATATCTATGCATATAAGTTAAGTACATTCATTGTATATATATATATATATATATATATATAATATGATAATTATACACTATGCGCTCTGCGGGGAGATGTGCTAACCAGTGTCGGTGTTTTACTTGCTATGTATCTGCTGGGACATGCACGGAAGAGATGAGCAGTAGTTAAGTTACGCATAGCGTGCATATATAACGCATGCATAGCGTCTCCACGGACGTGGTATAACGAGCTGCTTAGTATGGCCTTTATTCCGCTAAGAATGAGCTACGAACAGAGAGAGGAGGGAGAAAGAG
>NW_014603143.1:0-434 GCF_000485595.1 Priapulus caudatus | reverse complement strand
ATATGAATCACGCGGAGAATTTCAGCTAGTTGCTGAGCATATGGAAGAAGCTGGCGCCGGGTTACTACAACGACAATTTGAAGAACTCAAAGCCAAGCTCGCGGCAAAAGGCTGGTTTAATCCAGAAAGTAAAAAAAGCCTACCTAACTTCCCTCGACAAATAGGCATCATATCCTCATCAACAGGAGCCGCATTACGCGATATCTTGCAGGTATTAAAACGCCGTTGCCCGCAAATTCCAGCACTCATTTATCCTGCCGCAGTACAAGGCGATCAAGCAGCGAAGCAATTAGAAGTTGCCATTCGCCAAGCTAATATCAGCAAGTCATGTGATGTGTTAATACTCGCTCGCGGTGGCGGCTCCATTGAGGATCTAGCCGCCTTCAACGATGAAAACTTGGCTCGAGCAATTTATGAGTCTGAAATACCCATTA
>NW_014603142.1:0-434 GCF_000485595.1 Priapulus caudatus | reverse complement strand
CTCATATCACCTCACTGTCTGCGTCATCAGCCTATTGATAACTGTCCGATTGCTTCGTCAACCCCCATATCGCCTGGATGCTAGTCTGACCTGCCCTCCAATTGCGTCGCCCTGACATTCTTTGCTTTATTGACCATGAAAGCGTTATTTTCCCCCATGTTACAGGTATTGTCGGCTGAGGGGCTACAACGTTCTCTACGTGTGTGGTACGGACGAGTACGGCACAGCGACGGAGACAAAGGCGTTGGAGGAGGGCCTCACTCCACAGCAGATCTGCGACAAGTACCACAAGATACACGCGGACATCTACAGCTGGTTCAACATTGACTTTGACAAGTTCGGCAGGACGACCACCGCTCATCAAACAAAGTGTGTAATGATTTCTGGCCGTAGCCACTTTGGCTCTTTTTCTTTTTCTTTCTCTCTCTCTCTCT
>NW_014603141.1:0-434 GCF_000485595.1 Priapulus caudatus | reverse complement strand
CGCACAAATTAGTACAGACATGGTGCCACTCTTCATACAATCACGTGAATTCGCAGATCTGGCTACAGCACAAGATCGCCAAGCCCAGGGCTTACCAGAACAATGGGTAGAAAAGGCTGCTCGCATGGCCGAAGAAGCGCATGTCGTCATTGTCATCGACTCGTTGGATGTTCTATCCATAGCACGTGAGCATAATGTATTGACATATTTCTTGGCGCAGGTCGACCGCCTGCTATTGATTCCAAATATTACTGTGGTTACTGCCTGCCGTGACTTTGACAGACACTACGACCGTCGAATTGCTGAACGTCAATGGGATTGTGAATTAAATTGCGCCCCATTAAATTGGGAGATCGAAATTGTACCGCTACTTAATAAGATCGGTATAGATACAACAGCCATTGATATGGTCACCAGAGAGTTGATTCGAAATC
>NW_014603140.1:0-434 GCF_000485595.1 Priapulus caudatus | reverse complement strand
CTCCACTGCTTTCTAGTTCAGCAGTCAGCTTCTCTTCAGCTGAGGGGGTCATGAGCCTTTTTCTGGGGGTCATGGAGGGTCCATGATTTTGAGGAAATTTTTAATGATATTTAATGTCCCTCTCTCTCTCGACCTCCCTTCCTCCCTCGCTCCATACCTCCCTCTCTCCCTCTCCCCCCCCCTCCTTCCTCCCTCTCTCCCTCCCTCCTCCTCGCGCACCTTGATCGCTGCCTTCAAGACCTCCTTGACGTAGCATCGCGACAGTCCCGCGCCCGTCATCGTCGTGCGGGCCGTGTAGCCCCTCCCTCCCTCCCTCCTCCCCGTGCACCTTGAACGCTGCCTTCAAGACCCCCTCCACGTAGCGTCGCGACCGTCCCGCGCCCGTCATCGCCGTGCGGACCGTGTAGCCACTCCCTCCCTCCTCCCTCCCTCCC
>NW_014603139.1:0-434 GCF_000485595.1 Priapulus caudatus | reverse complement strand
TCTCTCTCTCTCTCTCTCTCTCTCTCTCTCTCTCTCTCTCTCTCTCTCTCTCTCTCTCTCTCTCTCTCTCTCTCTCTCTCTCTGTGTGTGTGTGTGTGTGTGTGTGTGCGTGCGTGCGTGTGTGTACGTGCGTGCGTGCGCGTGCGTACGGGGGTGGGGCGGCGTCTGTGTGTCGTGCTCGTGTGTGTGCGTGTGTGTGTGGAAACAACGAGTGGCTCTGCCGACGTGCGTCGCCACCAACGCGAGACGCAATCTGTTGAGCAGATTCAGGAGATTTGAGTTTTAACCGGCAGCTAGGCGGGTTTAAGGGAGAAAGGCGCGGACTCGCTGCATTCAGAGACTGCCTGTTAGACTTGCCAGACGCGTCGTCGCCGCTGTGCACAACACTCTACCGGTGTTCCGCTCGTGCGTGAGCTTCTCTCTCTCTCTCTCTC
>NW_014603138.1:0-434 GCF_000485595.1 Priapulus caudatus | reverse complement strand
ATCCCCACAACTCAAACGTTATAACTTAAAAGAAATTCTAAAGGCATGTGGTTTTAAAAAATGGTTTTCAACGTTAAAGAATTAATAAGCAATCAACTGAAAAGGCATGTTGGTTTCAGAACTATAAAAGTAAAATTCAAGTTCAGCAGATTACGAAAGTAAAAAGCATAAGAGCATTGGAGAGTCATTAATTTCAAAGTTGAAATAAAAGGTAACTAAAAAACCTTGCTAAAATTTATCAGCATCGGTATTTTAGGTTCATTAAAAACAAGTCACAAATTACAGGGCAGTTAGAGTTAAAGTTCAATGGCAATAGCAATTCATGGTGTTATAACAAGGTGCTTTCAGCGGAACCAGCAAAACTGGCATGCCGTTTTGCTGGCGCAAAAGCCCCGCCATTTTCGCTGGCCCGCTGAAGCACGACGTTATGTGAA
>NW_014603137.1:0-434 GCF_000485595.1 Priapulus caudatus | reverse complement strand
GGTTAAAATCACTCATTTTTCCATCGACGTTTTATATACAAAAAGGGTTCTAGGGAGCAGTGGAACGTAAAACCCGGTTAAGCATCTTCATCATCCGGGTTGCGTGTCAATCAGCATTGAAATTTCGCCAGTTTTTCAGAAAACAGCGCCCAGGTTCACCAGTATATTCTTTATATTATTGTTAATAATGGTACATTTCTATCAGAGCAGGCTATGGCACTGGAGAATATTAGAAGCTGATATACAGTTTAGCTAACTGTATATCATCCTAAATGAAATTATAGTCAGATCATGACAATACTGGCTGTTTCATATTATTTGGCCAGATTATCGGAAATTAATTGAACCAAATGACTGGCTGGTTTTGGCCCAGACTAATGGAATGGACCTACCTTGCCTTAAGATTTGTACAGGAGTACAAATTCTTTACCGGC
>NW_014603136.1:0-434 GCF_000485595.1 Priapulus caudatus | reverse complement strand
GAGAAAGAGAGAGAGAGATCGCTTAGCAAACTAACCCAGCAGCGAAAACTGTTTGTATAGTGTGTGCGTGCGTGTGTGCGTATGCCTGTACGTGCGCGTGTATGGTGTGTGTGCGTGAGGGTGTGCGTGCGGGTGTGCGTGCGTGTGCGGTGTGTGTGCGTGAGGGCGTGCGTGCGTGCGTGTGTGGTGTGTGTACGTGAAGGCGTGCGTGCGTGTGTAGTGTGTGTGCGTGAGGGCGTGCGTGCGTGCGTGCGTGCGTGCGTGTGTAGTCATGTGCATGTATGTGCGCATGTGTGTGTGTGTGTGTGTGCATGTGTGTGTGTATGTGCGTGTGCGCATCTGTGTGTATGTGTCTGTGTGTGTGTGTGTGTATGTGTGTTGGCGCATGTGTGTGTGTGTGTGTGTGTGTGTGTGTGTGTGTGTGTGTGTGTTTG
>NW_014603135.1:0-434 GCF_000485595.1 Priapulus caudatus | reverse complement strand
GTGTGTGTGTGTGTGTGTGTGTGTGTGTGTGTGTGTGTGTGTGTGTGTGTGTGTGTGTGTGTGTGTGTGTGTGTGTGTGTGTGTGTGTGTGTGTGTGACTGTGTGTGTGTGTGCGTGTGTGTGTGTGTGTGTGCGTGCGTGCGTGCGTGCGTGCCTGTGTAAAGAGAGAGTGACAAGATCTATATATATATATAAAAGAGAGACAGCAAAGGAAAATATCACATACAAATGATCACTCGATGCGTCAGATGGAGTTACTGGAAGACGCTCCATGTTCCCTAGACACTCTTGCAAGGAAATCAGAAAATCACATTGCACGACTTCTGTTAACGGCGGCTCTATGGTAAACGCATCTATTCGACGCTGTGATGTCCCTGAGCAACCACCTATAAAGCATCGGGTCATTGCCGTGCGTAACAGCAGCAGGAGTACAA
>NW_014603134.1:0-434 GCF_000485595.1 Priapulus caudatus | reverse complement strand
TATATATATCATCCCTATATAGTATATCCCTATAGTAAAAATCTATATGACCTCATTAAAAAAAATATAGAAACCAGAAGTATCAAGAAGAATTGAAGTCAGCAGGTGGTCCGTACGTTCGAGTGCGGGCCATTGCGGAGGAATAGGAGTAAACAATGTATGAAACTGTACGAAAACTGCGCGAGGCCCATTCAGAGGACTGGACAAGAGAGGTCAAGAGAGTGCACGTAAGAATCAACTAAGACAGACGCATGCATTCTGCATGCCGTACACTCTCGCTGTGCCTCTCTCGCTCTGCCTCTTTCTCGCTTCCTCTCGCTCTCCATCTCTCTCGCTCTGCCTCTCTCTCCATCTCGCTCCCTCTCGCCCTGTCTCTCTCTCCATCGTCTCTCGCCTGTTCTCTCTCCATCTCGCTCGCTCTCGCCTCTCTCTCC
>NW_014603133.1:0-434 GCF_000485595.1 Priapulus caudatus | reverse complement strand
GAGAGAGAGAGGGAGAAGGGAGAGAGAGACAGAGAGAAGAAGCCAAACGCACATCTGGGAGCGAATCAATATTGAAGAAGAGCAACTCCCACGCAGACACAAAAAATAATTACACATTGATAAACATATCGTCACGAGAGAAGCTAATGAGAGAGAAAGCGTGGGAAAGAGAAGCATTGACACTCTGATAAAGAGAAAGCGAGAGAGAGAAAGCGTGGGAAAGAGACAGGGAGGCCGAGGGAGGCGACGGCGGGTGCTGCCCTCGCGTGACAGCGACGCGCCTTAACTGTTTATTTGCATGACAGCTTGCAATAATTGACGCTGCCTCCCATGCACCACACGCCGCCTGCGGCTGCTGCTGCTGCTGCCGGACCATATGCAAGCTGTTGTCTCATGGTGGGAGAGGGAGAGAGAGAGGGAGAGAGATAGAGAGA
>NW_014603132.1:0-434 GCF_000485595.1 Priapulus caudatus | reverse complement strand
GGTCCTGAGCTTGAAAAAACGTTAGAGGAAGCTGTTAGTGAGCTTCCTGAAAGTACCAGAATCATTGAGTTATTATCCAGTCCCGACTTAAAAATATTACCCTCAAGACAGCACCCGGATTTACGCGATCCATTTTTCTGGATGGATGACCGTAATGTCATGATCATGTTAGATGAATTAACCGAAATATTTGTGCAGGCTGATCCCGAGCGATCTCATATTTACATCCGTAATAGAATTGAAATGTTGAAGCCGTTGCGCCGAATAGATAAAGAGTATGAGTATGGGTATCGAGGTTTAAAAGCCGGCCTGGGTGTTTTGTACTACGATAACTTAAATTATTTTGAACAGGCTTATGCTCTAAAGACACTTGATCGAGTAGCAGGATCTCCCTGGGATACAGAACAGGTTACAGGTCTGCTTAAAGTGAGGTC
>NW_014603131.1:0-434 GCF_000485595.1 Priapulus caudatus | reverse complement strand
AGGGGGAAGAAAGGGGAGAGAGGAGGAGAGAGAGGGGAAGAGGGGAGAGGCGGGGTGAGAAGGGAGAAGAAGGGTGAGAGGGGAGAGAGGGAGAGCGAGGGGAAGAGGGGAGAGGCGGGGTGAGAAGGGAGAAGAGGGGTGAGAGGGGAGAGAGGGGAAAGCGGAGAGAGAGAGGGGGAAATGAGAGAGAGACGTGGCGTGGTCGCGGGAGGGAGCCGCGCGTCTGTTACCAGTCATCATAAAAGCACGACCTGCTGTTATTATGCTAATTGCTGCAATAAATACAATCAACACTAATTCGAAAATACGACTCGCTGCAGTGTGAGAGAGAGTGAGAGAGAATGGGGATGAGAAAGCGAGAGAGGCTATAATAGAGGATGAGAGAGAGAGAGAGAGAGAGAGAGAGAGAGAGAGAGAGAGAGAGATGAGAGGAG
>NW_014603130.1:0-434 GCF_000485595.1 Priapulus caudatus | reverse complement strand
ACACACACACACACACACACACACACACACACACACACACACACACACACACACACACACACACACACACACACACACACACACACACACACACACACACACATGACAGTTGAGCCCGCTCGACAGTACAGCGGCGGCGTAAGGTCGGACTAGGCGTGTTAGCGTCACCGAATGCGCAACCGCTGCTCTGTGTGTGCACGCGCGCGGCGATTCGTCGCTATCGCCGCTCTCTGTACGTGGCTTCACACCGCCCGCCTACATAAGGTGTCCATCGTTCAACAGATATACGCTCCTGCCTCGTGATGTGTTAGTAAAGCGGACACCACCGTAACAGCCATCACTGGATAAACTCGTGACGTGAGTATAAGATAGAGATAGAGATGCAGACGAAGAATGAGAGAGAGAGACAGAGAAAGAGAGAGAGAGAGAGAAAA
>NW_014603129.1:0-434 GCF_000485595.1 Priapulus caudatus | reverse complement strand
GTTGATCTGGATTCCGAATCATGGGTGAGGCCGATCACGCGCTGCGCGCCGTTCTGCTATGCAGGGCGCGCAGCAAACGCGGGTAGATTCATTCAACGTTCGCCGTCGAAGAGATCGTTGAGCATCTCGTCGAAGGCGGCCTGGGCGTCTTCGAGTTCCTGGAGTGCCATGTCGAAGGTCTGCAGCGCGAACTGCGACGGCTTGCCATCGCCTTCCGGCGGAAACTGCGACTGCAGCGAGGTGAACGCCGACTTGACGCGCTGGGTCGCGCTCAGGACGCGCTCCATGGCGGCGGCTTCTTCGGCTCGAGCCTGTTCTGGGGTCATCGAAAGCTCCGTTCTTGCGTGAATGGGGTTGGGTGTGTTCAGGGCAGGGGCAGTCCGCTCTCGGCCTTCACTTCGCGCAGCGACAGCGCCGATTCGACCGACGTGACA
>NW_014603128.1:0-434 GCF_000485595.1 Priapulus caudatus | reverse complement strand
GAGAGAGAGAGTAGAGAGAGAGAGAGAGAGAGAGAGAGAGAGAAGGAGAGAGAGAGAGAGAGAGAAAGAGTAGACTGGAGAAGATAGTGGGTTGGTGAAAGAAGGAATCCATGAACAGAGGGGATAAGAAAAGTTGTTGAAGGGAAGGGGTTAGTGGAGGAAGGGGAAGGTTAGTAGAAGGAAGGAGTTGGTGGACGGAGGGAGTTGGTAGAGGGAAGAGTCTGAGGAGGGAAAGAATTAGTAATGAGAAGGGGTTTAGAGAGCTGGGTTGTAAAGACAATAGTCTGGGGAATTTCCCAATACTAGTCACAATGACACATTGCACCCCCGCGCTGCAGCGGCCCACTTGCTACTCCCTCAGCTATCTTTCCTGCGTCTCCCACCTCTTTCTCTTTCTCTCTCTCTCTCTCTCTCTCTCTCTCTCTCTCTCTCTC
>NW_014603127.1:0-434 GCF_000485595.1 Priapulus caudatus | reverse complement strand
ACACACACACACACACACACACACACACACACACACACACACACACACACACACGGCCGCGCTATTCTTCGTTTCTTTCCCTCGAATTTTCCCCCTATATCGCCGCTCTCCGGGGTAAAGAAT
This sequence comes from Priapulus caudatus, assembly GCF_000485595.1. Taxonomy (NCBI): domain Eukaryota; kingdom Metazoa; phylum Priapulida; class Priapulimorpha; order Priapulimorphida; family Priapulidae; genus Priapulus; species Priapulus caudatus. The sequence continues at coordinate 311 of NW_014603127.1, read as the reverse complement.
GGGAGTAGAGAGGGACCGTGTGTATACGTTATACGTGTATACACGGGAGGAAACGTTGGTTGCACAGCGGTCGGTCTATATACGGGCTGCAGCAGGCGCTCTCTCTGTATACAGGTAGTGGTCGGCGTGTGGGGTAATGCAGGGGCGGCATACAGGCCTGTGTGGCAGCAATAGTCGGTGCGTGCGTGCGCGTGCGTGCGTGCGTGTGTATGTGCGTGTGTGTGTGTGTGTGTGTGTGTGTGTGTGTGTGTGTGTGTCGTGTGTCGTGTGCGTGTGTGTGTGTGTGTGTGTGTGTGTGTGTGTGTGTGTGT
>NW_014603126.1:0-434 GCF_000485595.1 Priapulus caudatus | reverse complement strand
TCTCGTTCTCTCACTTTCCGTCGAGGAGAAAAGAAGATATCAAGCGCGAAATAGTTTAGCGGAGCGTCTGCCTCTTCGCATTACTGTAACGCGCGCGCCCTCTGCGTGCATCTGGGCGAATCTGAGCATCTGATCAATAACTTTCGCGTGTTTGGAGGCGTCTCTATGGTGGGGTTCCGGTACGAACAAATAGATTGTCGTCCAGGAACAACTTCCCGAATCCGGTTCACGTAGCTATCGGTTCCGGTTCTAATGTGAGCAGCCCGTTGGCCGGCTGCGCCCGATGAAAGATGTTCGCGTCCGTAATCTGATGTGTGTGTGCGTGCGTGCGTGTGTGTGTGTGTGGGGTGGGGGGGGTATGTATGTGTGTGTGCGTGTGTGTGTGTCCATGTGTGTGTGTGTGTATGTGTGTGTGCGTGCGTGTGTGTATGTGC
>NW_014603125.1:0-434 GCF_000485595.1 Priapulus caudatus | reverse complement strand
CTTCCCTGATTAATTCGTAAATTTACAGAACAAAGTAGGCCTACATGGCACATGCAATAGGTTTTACAGAATTTGTCTGTTTTCATGTTTTACCAGAACTTTCTCACTTTCTGAATTTTTACAGATATTATAGGCTAGGCCCTATGCATAGGGCGGTCGTAAAAGGCAGAGAAAAAGTTCAAGGCGATATTCTGCTAAAACATGCTTTACACAGATCATGGAGCTATAGTTTAATAGTTACATGCACAGATGTAGGCCTATTACAGAATACCTTGTTCTAATACAGTACTTTGTTATGTGAAAATGCCCCTAGCAGAGATCAAAGAAACTAGCTAGACCATGCCATAATGCAGTGGGCGCTATGCATTGTGGGATCGCAACCATATTTATTTATTCCCGCAATTTTTGACATTGATTTTGTGGCTAGATTGGAC
>NW_014603124.1:0-434 GCF_000485595.1 Priapulus caudatus | reverse complement strand
CCGTCCCCTAACATCCCGTCCTCCTAACACCCCCGTCTCCCTAACACCCCGTCCCTCTAACACCCGTCCCCCTAACACTCCCGTCCCCTAACACCCCGTCCCCATAACACCCCCGTCCCCTAACATCCCCGTCCCCCTAACACCCCCGTCCCCATAACACCCCCGTCCCCTAACACCCCCGTCCCCCTAACACCCCCGTCCCCCATAACACCCCCGTCCCCCTAACACCCCCCGTCCCACTCAGTGACCGGCGGTCTTTTCCGTGTCGCAGGCCGACACACACGACCCGCTGTAATTAGACGCTGTAATTGCTCATTAGACTCGCAGGCATGAACGCAGCGTCGGCGCTATTGTCCCGCTCCTGTGTGTCTGTTGTCGGTGTGCGTCGTTCCTGACGGGTGTTGTGTCGCCATTATAATGTTCTATATATATAT
>NW_014603123.1:0-434 GCF_000485595.1 Priapulus caudatus | reverse complement strand
GTTGGCAGAAGAAGCAATCACCTGATCAAGGCAGGGTGAACCTAGACAGGGAGGATATATTTATGCTGACGCCAAAATATATTGTGACGAGTCTGTTGATTCTGGTTTTATTGTCCGGCTGTAGCAATCAGAGCGCCGCACGTCTGGGCAACCGCATGGGACGTGTCATCGGAAAACCGCTCGGGGCCATCATGACCACCGCCGATGAGGCCTTCCGCACCACGGGTGAGATCGTCCGTGAAAACTTGCGCCAACAGCGCGAGCAAAGACGAAAGTCGGAGCAACAAACCGAGTTGGCAACAACGATTGCAGCGCAGCGAGATCAGCAGAGTCAGCGGGGAGATAGCGAGGGAACCCACAACCCACCGCAGGCTGCATTGCTGAGCCAGCAACAACAGGAGGGCAGTTCTGATTTCTGGAGGTAGCTGTGACGG
>NW_014603122.1:0-435 GCF_000485595.1 Priapulus caudatus | reverse complement strand
CCCTCCCCCACACAATGACAAAAACGTCCCCTAGCTCCCCCACACAATGACAAACGTCCCCTCCCCCACACAATGACAATCGTCCCCTCCCCCACACAACGACAAAACGTCCCCTCCCCCACACAACAACAAACGTCCCCTCTCCCACACAACGACAAACGTCCCCTCCCCCACACAACAACAAACGTCGCCTCCCCAGCACAACGACAAACCGTCCCCTCACCTGCACCATAGCAAACTGCTATGTACCCTGCTATATAACAAATGTCAAATGCACCCATCCCTCGCACAATAATATTAATAAACGTACGTTCTCCCCGAGACTGAGTGAGGACCCTGCCTGCGTCCCTAGCTCTGCTCACGAACATTGCCAATGTCATTGGAACTAACAAGGTTTACTACACTGCCAATACTAGCTCTAGTAGTAGTACTATA
>NW_014603121.1:0-435 GCF_000485595.1 Priapulus caudatus | reverse complement strand
TGATGATGATGATGATGATGATGATGATGATGATGATGATGATGATGATGATGATGATGATGATGATGATATATATATATAATTATATATACAGAGAAAAATAGATATCACTCTCTCCCCCACCTTTTCTTCCCTCTCTCCCCCTCTCCCCTCTTCCCTTGACTCTCGTCCTCTCCGCTCTCTCGCTCGTTCTCTCGCTTTGCTATTTCAGCCCCTTGCAATATTAATGATTCTATCAATCAGCACCCGGCAACTCTCATACTCTACTCTCTATCTCTTTTTTCCCCTTTCCACCTCTTTCCTCTTTCGCCCTTTCTCATCACACCTCTCTCTTTCCTTCTCTCCCCCTCTTTCTCTCGCGTTGGTATTTCAGCCAGGCAAATATTAATGATGCAATGCAATCCGCACACGGTGACTACCATACTCTACCCATCA
>NW_014603120.1:0-435 GCF_000485595.1 Priapulus caudatus | reverse complement strand
TTCGGGATATATGACTTAATGTAAATTCATAAAAATAACTAACATTATACTTTAAACTAACTAGTAAGTAACTTAGTTGAAGTTTTAGTTCGTCGTTTGAAGTTAGTAGAGAAGTCAACTTAGTTGTGATGTATTTATAAATATGCGAAAAAGGCTAACTAAAGTATTACTAATTTTATATTTTTGTTTAATCTCCAGTGCTGAATGCTGTTTCGTTTTTTTACGATATAAAAATAACTTTAGTTGTAATGTATTTATAAATATGTGGAAAACTATTCAAGCTAACTATACGAAGTTGCTAATTATATATTTTTGTTTAACTTGTTATAGTTGGTTTTTCATAATAACCAGTATTTATGTGCCCCACCCACGGTTGATTGACAGTACTTTTGCTATATATATATATATATATATATATATATATATATATATATA
>NW_014603119.1:0-435 GCF_000485595.1 Priapulus caudatus | reverse complement strand
CACGTATATGATTGCGCCTGACCAGTTTCATCCTGTATCTCCCATGCTTAAATTAACGCTTAAAAAAGTAGTCTAAAAAAACTAATCTTTAGCAATAAGGTTTAAACACTTAACCGCAGCCATTTCGATATTATCGACCAGGCGCGACGTTTTAGTAACAAGATAAGAGTGGATTAGAATCAATGGTATTGCAGCAACCAGACCAAATGCCGTGGTATTCATTGCGACCGAGATACTGGCAGACAGCAGATCAGCTTTTTCTGCAGGGTCGGCAGATGCAACAGCAGTAAAAGCATCAATCAAACCGATAATCGTTCCCAGAAGACCAAGTAATGTAGCAATATTGGCATAAGTCGCCAGATAGTGCGTTCGTTGTTCGAGATCTGGCATCACTTCCATCATACCCTCCTCCATCGCTGATTCGATTGTCTCGCG
>NW_014603118.1:0-435 GCF_000485595.1 Priapulus caudatus | reverse complement strand
GTTAGAATTTGCACGTAAGGCAAGCGGTGCTTTTGTGGCAATTTTTTCTAATGATGATGGTTTACGCTCGGCAGAATCATTACAAGCATTATGGACTTTTACCGTACAAAAAAATTACCAGGTTTGAGCTTTGCCCAAGGTATCGGTTGTGCTGATACACGCAAAGGAGCAGTCAATAATGCCAAGGATATGCAATTATTAAATCAGCGGCAGCTTTTCCCTGAGTTGCCGTTAGCAAGTCCACTTGCCTTGTTCTCGCCACGCTCTGGCAGAGTTGCTTTTAACTTTGATGAAGATGAGGTTCTGGATGAATCAACCTCGTTAAAACGAAGTAAAGGTGATGGATCACTTCTTATCGATAAGCTTAGCCTTGGTTCAAAGGGCAATGATATGGTTTGGCCAACCATTATGCCAGATGAAGAAAGTAGGTTTGCA
>NW_014603117.1:0-435 GCF_000485595.1 Priapulus caudatus | reverse complement strand
GAGAGAGAGAGAGAAAGAGAGAGAGAGAGAGCACGTGTGGGATTCTTTGTGCATGTGTGTGTGACGTGCGTGTTTGAGTGCGAGAGTGCATGTTTGCGTGCGTGCGTGCGTGCGTGCGTCTGAATACAGGTGTGTATACTCTGTAGGACGTAAGCGCCTTTATGACTTAGCGACACAATATCACGAACACATGAATGCACACTGGGGGCGTCATTGGCAGGTATATATAGAGTGTTCTCTAACCTGGCATCTTGTCGCATGTTACACACTTCACGTCGCCGAGGCAGTCAATTGCCTTTAGTATTATACATAGAATGACGCAGCACGTAGACACACGCGCACGCATGCACGCACGCACGTACACACACGCGCACGCACGCACGCACGCACGCACACACACACACATACACACACGCACACGCGTGCACACACGCG
>NW_014603116.1:0-435 GCF_000485595.1 Priapulus caudatus | reverse complement strand
TCTTCTCTCTTCTCTCTTCTCTCTCTCTCTCTCTCTCTCTCTCTCACTCTCTCACTCTCTCACTCTCTCTCTCTTGCACCCGCTTAATATAACCCCCACTCTCTGACATTCCCATATCTCTTTCACTCGCTCTCTCTCTCATTCACTCTGTCGCTCCCTTAACCCTCTCGCTCTTTTTACCTCTCTCGTACCCTTTATCTCTCGCTCTCATTCACGCTCTCGTGCCGTTTAACTCTCTCGCTCCCGCTATCTCTCTCGCTCATCACTTCACACGTAATTCACTCGCTGGGAGATGATTTCAAAGCCAGAATCTCTCGTGCAATGTATCGTGTGTGTATTAGCGTGTAGGCGGTCGTTTCATCCGAAATTTCGGAAATTCGATTCCGGGAATTTTCGCGCTGGTCGCGTATGACTGGCTGCGTGGCACGCGTGGGC
>NW_014603115.1:0-435 GCF_000485595.1 Priapulus caudatus | reverse complement strand
CCACCCACCCATCTCCCCCTCTCTCTCTAACCTTCTTTCCCCCCTCTAGTCTCCCACCCACCTATCTCCCTCATCCACCCATCTCCCCCTCCCTCATCCCCAACCCCCCGCGCGCGTGCATGCAGCGATGCATTTAACGAAGACTGTAATTAATCGGAAATATTTAAAAGGGTGACGGACCATGTGACCGTGACGACAACGGGGGAGGGGGAGGAGGAGGAGGAGGTGGAGGAGGGGGAAGAGGAGGGAGGAGGGAGGCGTGAGTCATCGTAGCTTCATCGTTGGGTTTTAATTTATTCTATAGTCGGTGTGACGAGTGTGTGTGAGTGTGTGTGTGTGAGTGTGTGTGTGATCTCCACACTTATCTACCACTATGTCTCTAGTGTCTGTCGCTCTCTGACTCTCTCTCTCTCTCTCTCTCTCTCCCTCTCTCTC
>NW_014603114.1:0-435 GCF_000485595.1 Priapulus caudatus | reverse complement strand
AGAGAGAGAGAGAGAGAGAGAGAGAGAGAGAGAGAGAGAGAGAGAGAGAGAGAGAGAGAGAGAGAGAGAGAGCGCGCGCGGGGAGGGAGGGGTGAGTGTACCGCACGCAGGATGAGTGAGCGACGAATCGCGACCCCTTCCCCCTCCCCCCCTCCTCTTCCCCCTCCCCCCCTCCTCCTCCTTCGCCACCAGCTCTTCTCCCCACCGACCCACCGCTCGGTGGGTGTCCCCACCATCTGCTCCCACTTGCGATCCGCCTCTCCAGTTTCTTTGCGGACGGTGTGGTTGCTGCGCATGCACGAACCTTTCTTGCCACACTCTTGCTCCCAGAGCTTCATAGCATCTCTGTCACCCCTCTTTCACGCCGAGTCCCCCTCCCCGACCTCTTTCACCCTCCACCGTCCTCATTCACCCCCCGTCCTCTCTCACCCTCTC
>NW_014603113.1:0-435 GCF_000485595.1 Priapulus caudatus | reverse complement strand
CTCTCTCTCTCTCTCTCTCTCTCTCTCTCTCTCTCTCTCTCGTTTTTTTCTCTCAGACGATCGCTTTCGCGCTCTCACTCTTTCTCTGTATCTCATTCCCTCTTGCATTCTCTCCCTATCTCGCGCTTACTCTTCTCTCTCTCTCTCTCCCTCTCTTGGACCCTTCCTTTATTTTTCTCCCTACTCGCTCGCCCACGCGTACTAACAATTCCTTCACTACTTTCTCGCGCGCCACCTCGCCTTTATTTTCAGCACCCTTAACACACCATACACCACAACTAAGCTTTCTACGCGCTCCCCGCCATCTCACTCTCTGTTTCCGCATCCACTAACCAACAGTTAAAATCGTATTCATGCCGCGGTTCACCTGTTGTTAGCGGTGACCTTGCCGCGGTGCAAACCGCAAAAAAAGAAAAAAGGTGGAAAGGGTGCAAA
>NW_014603112.1:0-435 GCF_000485595.1 Priapulus caudatus | reverse complement strand
CACACTACACACACACACACACACACACACACACACACACACACTACACACACACACACACACACACACACACACACACACACACACACACACACACACACACACATTGCGGACGCGACAATTTGAATCCTCCTCTTCCAAATGGTATCGCCCACAGCCAGTCAAGCTTGAAAAATGTTCTCGACGAAAATGCTTGTGTTTCGGCCAGAAGCTTTTTCGCCCACAAATTGCACAAAAAGTCAATTTACACCTATATTACACGTGCACGCGCGCATGCGACCATACCCATACACGCCCGGTCGCGTGTGTGTATGTGTTTTTTGTGGCTGTAAAAACGCGTATTATAGCCGTAAATCCACTTTCTGTGCAATTTGTGGGTGAAAAAGTTGTGGCCGAAACACAAGCATTTTCCTCGTGACAATTTTTCATGCTTGA
>NW_014603111.1:0-435 GCF_000485595.1 Priapulus caudatus | reverse complement strand
AAAAAGTATTCAGCAGTGAAAGGGCTGTATTGGCCTCTTGTATGTAGCACTCGTATGGCAATGTCTCATAGTAATGGCACATGTATATTTAAATGGTTCTAGCCTTCTAATTGTCCGGGGGTAATTGTCCGGGGGTGATTGTCCGGGGGTATTTGTCCTACCCCCCGGACAATTACCCCATGCCATTCACCCCCGGACAATCACCCCCTGGACAATTACCCCCGGACATTTACCCCCCGGACATTTACCCCCGGATATTTACCCCCGGGCATTTACCCCACGGACAATTACCCCCCGAATAAAATCCTCCTCCACCTCCTCTCCTCCTCTTCTTCTCCTCCTCCCCTCCACCACCTTCTTCCCTCCTCCTTTACCTTCTCCTTCGGCCTCTAACTTTTCCTCTCCTCCTCCTCCTCCTCCTCCTCCTCCACCATC
>NW_014603110.1:0-435 GCF_000485595.1 Priapulus caudatus | reverse complement strand
GGACCAAGATGTGGGTGTCGGGGAAGCGTTGCCGAATGAGTCTCAGCACACGTTTCATAATCATCGCATTCTCAGCCCCAGTGGGGCGTTTTCCAGGACGAAGCACGGCGGTGATCAGCGCACCAGAAAGCCCCTCGAATATGAACAAAGGCAAATAACAGGTGCTGCGGTAGTAACCATTATAGAAGGCCAATGGCTGCTGCCCATGAACCTTGTCTTCCGAATGATCGAGGTCAATTACCAGGGCTTGGGGTGGCGTGACACCATGGCTTGGCTTGCACGATATACATCGCGACTGGTGGCCGCGTGCTCGAAGCGAGAAATGGTCGCACCTGAGGCTAACGCATCTTCTGGTTCAAACGGCTTGCGTCCAGCACCGAGACGGAACATCGGGTCATGACGTAGAGAATTACTGTCGTTGCCATCTTTGTAACC
>NW_014603109.1:0-435 GCF_000485595.1 Priapulus caudatus | reverse complement strand
CATGCGTCAGCAGGGTGGGTACACTAACACACCAGTATGTATGATAGACATGCGTCAGCAGGGTGGGTACACTAACACACCAGTATGTATGATAGACATGCGTCAGCAGGGTGAGTACACTAACACACCAGTATGTATGATGTCAGCGACTCAGCAGGGTTTGTACACTAACACACCAGTATGTATGATAGACATGTGTCAGCAGGGTGAGTACACTAACACACTAGTATGTATGATACGGCAAACACACCAGTATGTATGACAGGCATGCGTCAGCAGGGTGGGTACACTAACACACCAGTATGTATGATAGACATGCGTCAGCAGGGTGGGTACACTAACACACCAGTATGTATGACAGGCATGTGTCAGCAGGGTGGGTACACTAACACACCAGTATGTATGACAGGCATGCGTCAGCAGGGTGAGTACACT
>NW_014603108.1:0-435 GCF_000485595.1 Priapulus caudatus | reverse complement strand
TCTCTCTCTCTCTCTCTCTCTCTCTCTCTCTCTCTCTTCTCTCTCTCTCCTCTCCCTCCTCTCTCTCTCTCACCCTTCCTCTCTCCATCTCTCTCTCCCACCTTCCTCGTTCAACTCTTGCGTCGTTGTTATCGTTTGCTGACGTCCGTGACGTCACCGCTCGTCTGCCGCGCTAGAGATCACGTGACACGAGGCGAGACCCCGACACCGTGACGTCATAGTAACGGCCGGGGGTCGTAGTAAAATCGAACCCGTGCAATTCTTATAAGATGTTATCTCGTTAGATTTATTTACGGTAGTAACTGTTGGTTGTAACTGATGATAGTGCAGTGTGCTGTAAGATTTGATGCTGAGGCTGATGCTGCTGCTGCTGATGATGATGATGATGATGATGATGATGATGCTGATGCTGATGCTGATGCTGATGATGATGAT
>NW_014603107.1:0-435 GCF_000485595.1 Priapulus caudatus | reverse complement strand
CTGATATCCAACTGCCATTAGCGCATGGCGAAAGCATGATGCACCACGGGTTGAAGGGCGTTTATTACAAGAATTAGCGATTCAAGCAGATGATCATTGTTTAGAAGTGGGAACGGGCAGCGGCTATATCACCGCATGTTTAGCTAATTTATCCACCCAAGTTTACAGTATCGACATATACGACGAGTTTTTAGAAACCGCCGCCGAAAGACTCACCGCACAGAACATATCAAACGTGACACTGGAAAAAGCTAACGCATTTAGCGACCTTGATACCAGCAGACGTTTTGATGTGATTGCAGTAACGGCTTCTGTCCCAGAGTATTTACCCTTATTTGAAGACATGCTACAACTTCACGGGCGTTTATATATCACTGTTGGCATCGCACCCATTCAACATGCTATGTTAATTACACGTACCGAGAATGGATTTAT
>NW_014603106.1:0-435 GCF_000485595.1 Priapulus caudatus | reverse complement strand
CCCCTGTTTCCTTCACCACCCCTACCCACCTCCAGTATCTACTAACCACCCCTACCACCCCCTGTTTCCTTCACCACCCCTACCACCTCCTGTATCTACCACCATCCCGACCACCTCCAGTATCTACCACCACCCCTACCACCTCCAGTATCTACCACCACCCCTACCACCTCCAGTATCTACTACCACCCCTACCACCCCCTGTATCTACCACCATCCCTACCACCCCCTGTTTCCTTCACCACCCCTACCACCTCCTGTATCTACCACCATCCCGACCACCTCCAGTATCTACCACCACCCCTACCACCTCCAGTATCTACCACTACCCCTACCACCTCCAGTATCTACTACCACCCCTACCACCCCCTGTTTTCTTCACCACCCCTACTACCTCCTGTATCTACCACCATCCCTACCACCTCCAGTATCTAC
>NW_014603105.1:0-435 GCF_000485595.1 Priapulus caudatus | reverse complement strand
CAAGGCGAGAAACTAGTCGTGAAATAGTTTCTCGCCTTGTCGCGACATTCACGACTAGTTTCTCGCCTTGTCACGACAGTCGTGAATGTCGTGACAAGGCGAGAAACTAGTCGTGAATGTCGCGACAAGGCGAGAAACTAGTCGTATATTATGTCGTGACAAGGCGAGAAACTAGTCGTAAATTATGTCGTGACAAGGCGAGAAACTAGTCATTAATGCCGTGACAAGGCGAGAAACTAGTTGTAAATTATGTCATGACAAGGCGAGAAACTAGTCGTATATTATGTCGTGACAAGGCGAGAAACTAGTCGTAAATTATGTCGTGACAAGGCGAGAAACCAGTCATGAATGTCGTGACAAGGCGAGAAACCAGGCGACATTCACGACTAGTTTCTCACCTTGTCACGACATTCACGAGACAAGGCGAGAAACTAG
>NW_014603104.1:0-435 GCF_000485595.1 Priapulus caudatus | reverse complement strand
GGGAGTCTATTGGACTCTCGTGTTCAAAAGTTAATTTCTACCCCTGAATTATATGATGAAATAATCGGGTTTCGTCCGCGCGCAAGCATCAAGACGAAATTGAGAGCGAACGAACTGCCTGCACATGTGCACATGTATGCGTGGCTGCGTGCCTGCGCGCATGGAGGTTTTCGCGTGTGCGCGCGTGCGTGCGTGCGTGCGTGTATGCGTGCGCGCATGTGTCTGTGTGCGTGTCTGTGTGCGTCTCTGTGTTTGTGCGTACGCGCGTCTGCCTGCGCGCGTCTGTTTGTGTTTGTACGCGTGTGCGTGCGTGCGTGCGTGCGTGCGTGCGTGCGTGCGTGCGCGTGTGTCTGTGCGCGTCTCTCTGTGTTTGTGCGTGCGTGCGCCTGTGTGCGTCTCTGTGTTTGTGCGCGTCACTCTGAGTTTGTGCGCGCG
>NW_014603103.1:0-435 GCF_000485595.1 Priapulus caudatus | reverse complement strand
GATACACAAAATTATATTCGTGCAGAAGAGCGAGGTGTGGGTATCTTCGAAATGGCGCCTTCACAAGTTTCGCAAGATCTAGAAGCGTGGCAACCACTCACTAAATGGTTGCGTAGCAAACGTAGTCAGCCTTAGTTTTTATACAGGCACTGCAAGGAAGCTGGTGCATAAAGATAAATTCAATCTGTAGTTATTCATGTTTGTTTCTGAAGATATAAATCAATTTAAAAATCTATTTGTTACACAACTAAAAAATATGTTGGTAGCCGATGAGCTAGGCGCATTTATTTTAGTGTTAGCCAACAGCCAGCAAGACGCGTTTATAAAATCGGTGCTTAAAGCCGATATTGAAAAAACATTTGTTGAGTTAAAAGAGAATTTTATCCATGAGAAAATAAAAACAACGCAAGATGACCTGATGTTTTTAATCAAATT
>NW_014603102.1:0-435 GCF_000485595.1 Priapulus caudatus | reverse complement strand
CTCTCTCTCTCTCTCTCTCTCTCTCTCTCTCTCTCTCTCTCTCTCTCTCTCTCTCTACTCTCTCTCTCTCTCTCTCTCTCTCTCTCTCTCTCTCTCTCTCTCTCTCTCTCTCTCTCGCTCTCTCCTCCCCCTCCTCTCTCTCTCTCTCTCTCGCACCACTAGTAGAGGGAGAGAGGGACGGAGGGAGAGCGGCGATATATAGAGCAAGCGGCCAACCGGGCGGCCGCAAATAGCTGAGCGCCGCTGGATCGGGTTTCCTTCCTGCAGCGCCACGACAGCTGCTGCTGCTGGTGGTACTGATGCTGCTGCTGCTGGTGGTGCTGCTACTGATGCTGCTGCTGCTGCTGCTGCTGCTGCTGCTGGTGTGGTACTGATGCTGCTGCTGCTGCTGCTGCTGCTGCTGCTGGTGTGTGTGTGTGTGCTGCTGCTGCTGCT
>NW_014603101.1:0-435 GCF_000485595.1 Priapulus caudatus | reverse complement strand
GTTCTAGCGGTGTGCTTTTTTCGGCGTTTTCAACTAAATATTTGTTAAAAAACTTGTGTAACTTTGTGATCATAATTAATTATTTAATAGTGAGAGAGCTTGTTTTATTTGTGTTTCACTATAACCACTGAGTTGGTGCTTTCCAATTAATAATAGAGGAACTTTGCCACCGCCGTGCTTTTCATATAGTTTTTTTCCTTCAACAGTGTTTTCCATGTCGTATTCACAGTAGTGAATGTCGTTTCGTTGAAAATACTTTTTCGCTTGATAACAATAGGTACACCACCAAGCACCAAGCATAATGATATCTGGTTTTTTTGCGATAATATCAGGTGTGCAATCTATGGTGTTAACAGGCTCGCTTTTAGTAATAAAAATGAAACCAATAACAATCAGAAAATGAAAACTATGCCGTTGCCTCTGCGTTTAGGTTTC
>NW_014603100.1:0-435 GCF_000485595.1 Priapulus caudatus | reverse complement strand
GGGAGAGAGGATAGGGGAAGAGGAGAGAGAAGGAGGGAGAGAGAGAGAGAGAAAGAGAGAAGAGAGTGAGTGAACGAAGAGAGAAAGCGCGTGAGAGAGACAGACACAGAAAGAGCTAACCGATAACAAATGCTACATTCCCCTAATGATATTATTTTAATATTACACAATCACACTGATTATTCTAGGTGCCATTAACAGTAGTTACAGCAGCAGCAGCAGCAGTAGCAGAAGTAGCAGTAGCAGCAGCAGCAGCAGCAGCAGCAGCATCAACACCACCAGCAGCAGCATTGGTGGTAGTAGCAGTAGTAGCAGTAGCAGTAGCAGCAGCACCACCACCACTAGCAGCAGTAGCAGCGGTAGGAGCAGCAGTAGCAGCAGCAGTATCAGCAGCACCACCACCACCACCACCAGCAGCAGCAGTAGCACCACCAC
>NW_014603099.1:0-435 GCF_000485595.1 Priapulus caudatus | reverse complement strand
AGCGTCGCGCGGATGCCGTCAAAATATGCAAGCGACCCCATTACGCACCTCGGTGCTAATCTACTCGCATTAGACAGAGGCATAGCCTGCCGGTCGTCGGCACGGGCGATCAATCGATCACGGATGTGTCAGACGCGCCGCAGTTTCATTATACCGCCCGCCCCCTCACCACTCACACGCCCCGTCTAAACTATCACGTCCGAATTAGTTATGCAAAGATTGCGTCATATTTGCATAAGGTGCATTTTTGAACGGAGGGGGGGGACCAACTCCAAAATCCATCTTGTCAAAATCTTGTCGGAGGGGGGGGGGGATCCATCTTGTCAAAATCTTGTCGGGGGGGGGGGATCCATCTTGTCAAAATCTTGTCGGGGGGATCCATCTTGTCAAAATCTTGTCGGGGGGGGGGATCCATCTTGTCAAAATCTTGATCTT
>NW_014603098.1:0-435 GCF_000485595.1 Priapulus caudatus | reverse complement strand
CCTCCCTCTCCCTCCTTCTCCTCCTCCTCCTCCTCCCCTCCCCCTCTTTCTCCTCCTGTAGATCAATACGGCACTGTCGATGACGCCGTAAGCAATTGAATCCCTGCAACGGACCCGAGAGAGCGCACGCACGCACGCACGCACGCACACACACACGCACACACACCCACGCACGCACGCGCGCATGGCGGCATGCACGCACGTACACACGCACACACACACACACACACACACACACACACACATGGCGGCACGCACATACGCACACACACACGGCGGCAAGCACGCACGCAGTACGTAGACACACACGCATGCACGCATACGCGCCGCGGCAGGCATGAACGGCGGCAGGCAGGCACGCACGCACGCACGCACGCACGCACGCACGGTGGCAGGCCGGCAGCGGACGTGCGCGAGCCTCCCTCTCTCTCTCTC
>NW_014603097.1:0-435 GCF_000485595.1 Priapulus caudatus | reverse complement strand
TAAAAGAAATGCTTACAATAGGTATTTCAAAAGAAAATGCCGCTTCGTTTCTGGATCAATACGGGGAAGCGTACATTGTCGAAAAATTAAAATTACCGATGAAGCCGAGAGAGCGGGGAAAATCAAAACGTCAAAATCTGGCTATCTCATAAAGGCAATTAAAGAAGACTGGAAAAGCGAAACAAGCGCCAAGCAACAAAAACAAGAGCAGAAGAGAGCCGAGAAGCGAGAGAAAGAACAGCAGGAGCGAAGAGCCGAACAAAGACGGAATGCTATAGAACAATTTAAAACAGATTTTTCAGTGAAAACGTAGCGGAATATGTAGAGGCATTATCAGACGATGAAAAAGCCGAACTATTTGCAGAAGTAAAAAGCGAGAATCCGTATGTGAAAACGCTGGATAGCAATATTGCACGGGCTTTTATTATTCCAAAG
>NW_014603096.1:0-435 GCF_000485595.1 Priapulus caudatus | reverse complement strand
ACGGGGTCGGAGTCATTTTTCTTGGCCAGACATGTGGCCTTATGGTGATGTGAAAAAAATGACTCCGACCCCTGTCAGCGCGTTAAAACAGAGAAGACGAAAGTTCGTTCATGGCTGTCAGCATATCAGGGTCATCAGTGATGGCTTGAGAAATGGCTGTCTTACATGCGGTTACAGGTTTGATGCCTTCATGCATCAGTTTTGCCGCATGCACAAGCAATCGAGTTGATGCGCCTTCGTCGATACCGCTGCCTTTGAGGTCACGTGTCATGTGCGCAAACTTCACCAGTAGGTTTGCTGTTTGTTCATCAATACCTGCTTCATTAATGATAATTCTGGATTCCAGTGCAGCATCTGGGTAATCGAATTCCAAAGCAACAAAACGTTGGCGTGTACTTTGTTTTAGGTCTTTCATCACACTCTGGTAGCCAGGGT
>NW_014603095.1:0-435 GCF_000485595.1 Priapulus caudatus | reverse complement strand
GACTGATCTTTTGACTTGAGATGGTACTGCTGCTCGTAGTGAGGCTGCTAAAGTTTGACTGACACATAAATATGGATCTCAATGAGCCCTTATAGTGGATGTTGGTGACAGTTGGTCCACTGTAGGAGTGGGGTGCGCATCAAGATAGGATCTATCGATATTATTAGAGAGTAGTCCTATGGGATTTGAAAGGCTAAGTCCAAAAATCTATTGCCATAGTAGGGTGATTGATAGAAAGGAGTTTTCATAAAAGTCACAACTGGACTTGAGCTAATCGAATCTATTATATGTCTGATGTTGAGGTTTAATGATTTATCTATGGCCTGCCATCTAGTCGGGACTCACGATAGAGAGACTGAATCATATGTTAACTACACCTAGAGGTTTATTTTAGTTTACTGGTATTGACACTACATACTGCTAGGTATCACTGGT
>NW_014603094.1:0-435 GCF_000485595.1 Priapulus caudatus | reverse complement strand
GCTAGGCTATGCAGGCAGTAATGGCTGACCTGCCACGCTATGCAGGCAGTAATGGCTGGCCTGTCACGCTGTGCTGACTGCTGCTGACTGCTAGGCTATGCTGGCAGTAATGGCTGGCCTGCCACGCTATGCTGACTGCTGCTGACTGCTAGGCTATGCTGGCAGTAATGGCTGACCTGCCACGCTATGCAGGCAGTAATGGCTGGCCTGCCACGCTATGCTGACTGCTGCTGACTGCTAGGCTATGCAGGCAGTAATGGCTGGCCTGCCACGCTATGCTGACTGCTGCTGCCTCCTGCATAGCCTAGCCAGTAATGGCTGGCCTGCCACGCTATGCTGACTGCTGCTGACTGCTAGGCTATGCTGGCAGTAATGGCTGGCCTGCCACGCTGTGCTGACTGCTGCTGACTGCTAGGCTATGCTGGCAGTAATGGT
>NW_014603093.1:0-435 GCF_000485595.1 Priapulus caudatus | reverse complement strand
GATATAGCAATGGCAGTTAAAAAATTTATGTACATCAACCGAAAAGCACCTTACGGCACAGTTTATGCCCTAGAGTCTTAGAGGTTGTATTAATTGGTGCAGCATTTGACCAAGACGTTAGCCTCGCTTTTATCGGCGATGGTGTATACCAGCTAACAAAAGGTCAAAACACTGATGCACTTGGTCAGAAAAACTTTTCAACCGTCTACGGCGCGTTGGGCGATTACGACGTAAATAAAATTTACGTTGAAAAAGAATCTCTCGAAGAGCGTGGTTTAACATTAGATGATCTTCAACATCTCGTTTGGGAAGATGAAGATGAAGACTATGCTGAAAAAGACTCTATCCGTCTGGTAAGTCGTGCAGAGTTAGCTGATGTTTTGGCTGAACAAGAAATCACATTAAGCTTCTAGGAGATAACAATGTCTATATTAC
>NW_014603092.1:0-435 GCF_000485595.1 Priapulus caudatus | reverse complement strand
GTGAACTTGGTTATAATGTGCCATTCTAACGAAATATACATGACTTCTCTAAACTGATTGATTTGAACTATTTAATGCGATTATTACTACTTACCATATTACCCTTCATCTTACTGGCTTGTGCTGGCGTTGATAAAGACGAAACCGCTGACTATACCGCCAAAGAGCTTTACCAAGAAGCACAGTCGGCCATTGATTCGGCAGAATTTCAAACTGCGGTTAAAAATCTAGAATCACTTGAAGCACGCTACCCTTTTGATCCTTATGCCAAACAAGCTCAACTTGATATTGCTTACGCTTATTATAAGTTTGAAGAGCTAGATTCTGCCACCAGTGCGGTAGAGCGTTTTGCTCGCTTGCATCCGCGCGATTCAAACATGGATTATGTTTATTACCTAAAAGGTTTAATTAACTTTAATCGCGGTCAAGGCTTAC
>NW_014603091.1:0-435 GCF_000485595.1 Priapulus caudatus | reverse complement strand
GAGAAAGAGAGAGAGAGAGAGAGAGATAGATAGAGAGAGACAGAGATAGAAAGCGAAGAATTTATATTTCTTGCAATGACGATGAGAGGAGCGTTCATGCAGGATCGACGTCGATGCTTACATTACAATGTGCGTGCGCGCGCGCTCGCGTGTGTGTGTATGTGTGCGCGCGCGTGTGTGTGTTCGTGTGTGTGCGTGCGTGCGTGCGTGCGTGCATGATTCTGTTATCGTTACAATAATCGCTCTGACCCTGGAGCTGGAATCGATTCCAAGACTCGCCAGTAAATAATGGCAAGCGCATGAAAGAAATCAGCCCGACGACGTAGTTATAGACAAGACAAAATACAAATTTTATCTACAATATTATTTATTCGCGTTTAGAGTGCAATTTCACTGCTTCACCTCTACCTGTTCTGCTACAGTAACAGTAACAAT
>NW_014603090.1:0-435 GCF_000485595.1 Priapulus caudatus | reverse complement strand
CGCCCACAGTATTTACTAGATGATATTCTCTCTCTAACAGAGAACAGCCATCCAGGCCAGCCAGTCTGCCAGCCAGTCAGCCAGTCAGCCAGTCTATCTAGGGGGTTCTATATAATCAGTTACCCGGCTGTAAATCTACTTGGACATGTTATAACAAATTGTATTATTAACATTATTTATTATCATTTTAATGTCAGTCCGTCAGCCAGCCAGCCAGCCATCCAGCCAGCCAGTCAGCCAGCCAGTCAGCCAGCTAGCCAGTCAACCAGTCAGCCAGTCAGCCAGCCAACCAGTCAGCCAGCCAGCCAGCCAGCCAGCCAGCCAGCCAACCAGCCAGCCAGCTAGCCAGCCAGCCAGCCTGCCAACCAGTCAGCCAGTCAGTCAGCCAGCCAGTCAGCCAGCCAACCAGTCAGCCAGTCAGCCAGCCAACCAGTC
>NW_014603088.1:0-435 GCF_000485595.1 Priapulus caudatus | reverse complement strand
CTTCAAATCAAAAATGGCACAATGATCAAACATATGGCTCACCGTGCCTTGAACACCCAACTTGCATTTAGTTTTGGTAAAGCATTGTCGCACATCACCAATGGTTCGATTGGGGTTATCCGTTAAGCAGTCAACAATGACCATCGAACCAGCAGGCCCAAATCCTTCGTAACGTGCTGGCGCAAAGTCTTCACCGCCACCGCCTTTGGCTTTTTCTATCGCTTTATCTATAACATGAGTGGGAACTTGATCTTTTTTAGCACGATCAATCAAACTGCGTAAAGCTAAGTTTCCCTCAGGCTCTATGCCTCCTGACTTGGCACAAACGTATATTTCACGTCCGTATTTACTGTAAACTTTCGCCTTTGCATCCGAAGTTTTTGCCATGGACTCTTTACGGTTTTGATAAGCACGACCCATTAGATTTCTCTCTTT
>NW_014603087.1:0-435 GCF_000485595.1 Priapulus caudatus | reverse complement strand
TATTCACTCCTCCATCTTCTACCCGTCCCCTCTCCTCCTCCCCTCTCTTCCCCCAATATTCACTCCTCCATCTTCTACCCGCCCCCTCTCCTCCTCCCCTCCCTTCCCCAATATTCACTCCTCCATCTTCTACCCGCCCCCTCTCCTCCTCCCCTCTCTCCCCCAATATTCACTCCTCTATATTCTACCCGTCCCCCTTTCCTCCCCTCCTCCCTTCCCCAATATTCACTCCTCCATCTTCTAGCCGCCCCCTCTCCTTCCTTTCCTTTCCCCAATATTCACTCCTCCATCTTCTACCCGCCCTCGCTCCTCCCCTTCCTCCCCCAATATTCACTCGTACATCTTCTACCCGTCCCCCACTCATCCATCTCTCGTTTCCGTGTTCTCATAGATTTTCTGCCCGTCCCCCTCTCCTCCTCCCCTCCCTTCTCCCGA
>NW_014603086.1:0-435 GCF_000485595.1 Priapulus caudatus | reverse complement strand
CCGATATGACGCCATTGCGTAGCAAAGTACGTGCAACATCCATACGAGCTTCATCACCACTTTCTAGTTCTTCAGCGAGTGAATACCAGTCTTTTTCAACACGAAATAATGCCAAACGAGAATGGGCTCGATTGACTGGATCAACGGGCATCAAAGGAGGATGGGGGAAACGCTCATCCAGATATTCCATGATGACACGCGCATCATATAAAACTAAGTCACGATCTATTAGCGTAGGCGCAGTGTTATAGGGATTTAATTCAGAAAGATCTTCTGGTTTATTGTTAGGGTCTATTTCAATAATATCTACCGCTATATCCTTCTCGGCTAAAACAATGCGTACCCGATGACAATCGATACAATCTGGCAAAGTAAATAACGTCATGACAGAACGACGATTTGCAACTGAACTCATCCAATAACTCCCAAAATAGC
>NW_014603085.1:0-435 GCF_000485595.1 Priapulus caudatus | reverse complement strand
ACCACACCCCTCCCCACCACACCACACCCCACCCCACCCACCCCACCCCACCCCCGCTGTCCGTCCATCCGCTCTGTTTTCACGGTTCCGCGCGAAATGTCTTTGAAAGTCTGCCCCCCCCACGCGAACCGACCTGAAATTCGCTGACAGCTTGTCTCACAAGACGTCGTCGCGTCGGCAATGAAAGAAATGCTGTCCGTCTTAAAGCGAAATCACTGACGCGTTGTCGAACTATCAATGACCAGGTGAACGCTAGCCAACAGGCGACGCTTTCGGTTAACGGTAAAGCGCGCAAACTCTCTCTTTCTCTCTCTCGCTTTCTCTCTCTTGATTTCTCTCTTCCTCGCTATCTCTCTCTCGCTTTCTCTCCCTTGCTTTCTCTCTTCCTCGCTATCTCTCTTCCTCGCTATCTCTCTTCCTCTTTTCTCTCTCTCT
>NW_014603084.1:0-435 GCF_000485595.1 Priapulus caudatus | reverse complement strand
TGGATTTTGCTCGGGATCATCCTTAGGGCTAAAAATGCAGCGAAAACATCAGCTCCGCTAAATCAGCTTGCCATGCATATTTTTTGCATAAAAAAAGCCACTAACAAATGCTAGTGGCTTTTTTATTGAGCTTATTAAATGATTATTTTAATCAGCAAATAACTCATTAAGGTGTTGCTCGTCTGGCTTTGGTGTTACTAAGCTAACAACAACAACGGCAATGAATGCAAGGATGAAGCTAGGGAGTAACTCATACAGGTAATGGCCTTCTATCGTTACAAAGTTCTTGAAGTAAACAATAGAGAGTGCGCCTACCAAAATACCTGCGATAGCGCCCATTTTTGTGGTGCCTTTCCATACGAGCGATAAGATAACTAATGGCCCAAATGCGGCACCAAAGCCACCCCATGCGTAGGCAACCATGCCTAAGATCGT
>NW_014603083.1:0-435 GCF_000485595.1 Priapulus caudatus | reverse complement strand
GCGCGCGTGCTGCATCCTCGACAACGTGCAGGAGACGTCATCCGCGACGGCATACTGATGACACGCTACATGCTCGACAACGTGCAGGTGACATACCGCATCCACGGGGACACACAGGTGACACGCTACATGCTCGACAACGTGCAGGTGACATACCGCATCCACGGGGACACACAGGTGACACGCTACATGCTCGACAACGTGCAGGTGACATACCGCATCTTGCTGTGCCGAGGCTGAAGCTCACCTAGCAATTGCGCACGGTAACATCGTAGCGTAACATCGTAAGGTGCCTGATGACGTGAGCGTGAGAAGGGGAAGGTTGGTGATGACGTGCGCGTGGGAGTGGAGAAGGGCTGGAAGTGCCGTGAGTTTGGGGGTGGGAGGGTTGATGGTGGAGTGAGCGTGGGAGGGTTGGTGGTACCGTGAGCGTGG
>NW_014603082.1:0-435 GCF_000485595.1 Priapulus caudatus | reverse complement strand
ACTACACGACACACACACACACACACACACACACACACACACACACACCGGGGGGGGGGGGGGGAGCACTACTATTGTTAAAGGTACTGGGGGACGTGCCGCTGGGGTTAGCTAGATACCCAGCAAGCAAGCTGATATATTATGTTTTGCCAATATTGGGCCTATATCACCAGGCCAATATTGGACCAATATAGAAGTGTGCAATATTACAACAGGGTATACTTTTTAGTGCAGTATTTTGGGACAGAGTGTATTTTAAGGCGCAAAGCGGTTTGCGACAGGGTCAGGTTTTAAAGGTCCCCGAGGCAACCCCCTACCCAGTTCCGAGGCGAGTGCCTCCCCCCTCCTAGACGCACACGTACACGCACACGCAGGCGCAGGCACGCACACACGCACGCATACCCCCCCCCCCCCACCACACACACATACACACAC
>NW_014603081.1:0-435 GCF_000485595.1 Priapulus caudatus | reverse complement strand
TAATATATATATATATATATATATATAGACGTGTGCCTTAGAAATGTTATTTGTGCTGCAATTTGTCGTGTTTCTGCCTGCGTGTGAGGTGTGAGTTTGACACAGTGATGTAAGAATCAATGTGACCATGGTTCGCTTTAAAGCTAAATAAATGGTGGCTTGGACATCTTGCCACGACATCTATATGACTAATCTTTGTGTATCACATCTGTTGTCTTTCGTGTGCTCGTCTCACCTTGCTTGTGACGTAGAACGAGCCGCTGCGTTATTCCTGGCTACGCGTCATACTGTGCCACTACGGCTTCACCGTCACGCATTACACATACACACGCGCCCGCCCGCAGACACTCACGCATACACACACGCACGCACGCACACACACGCACGCACTCGCGCACACACACTCACACACACACACACAAACTCACACAGACG
>NW_014603080.1:0-435 GCF_000485595.1 Priapulus caudatus | reverse complement strand
ATTTGACCATTTGATTTGAAACGTTTTGGTCAAAGGTTCAATACTTGGTAATTCCAGTGTTATAGACGGTGTTTTTCAAGATAGTTGGCACTGTTTACCCTAATTTTGTTGAGCGACCTCTTTTTGTTCGTTTTTTATACTTTCTTTTTCTGGATTTAATGATACAGAGCCTGCCGGCTCGCAATTCCTGATATCACGTGACCAACGTATTGGGTTTGCCTCTTTTGCCTTTTCTAGCACTAACGCTCTATTGCTTAAAATTACTTTGTCTTCACCTCGATGCCGTTGTGCTGGTGTAACGAAGTTTATTTTACTGTGCCGGTGTTTGTTATTGTACCAATCAACAAAGTTTTGCACCCAATCTCTCGCTACCTCTAGGCTAACAAAGCCTGAAGATGGCCATTCAGGACGATATTTTAAGGTTCTAAATAAAGC
>NW_014603079.1:0-435 GCF_000485595.1 Priapulus caudatus | reverse complement strand
CACGCATGCATGCACGCATGCATGCTCCCACACACATACACGCACGCACGCACGCACGCATGCATGCTCCCACACACATACACGCACGCACGCACGCACGCACGCATGCATGCTCCCACACACATACACGCACGCATGCACGCACGCATGCATGCTCCCACACACAATTCACGCACACATGCATCTACACATACACGCACGCACGCACGCACGCATGCATGCACGCACTCACGCATACACGCACGCATGCACGCACGAATAAACCTACACATACACGCACGCACGCATGCACGCACGAATGAACCTACACGTATACACGCTCGCACTCACGCATGCACGCACGAATGAATCTACTCGTATACACGCTCGCACCCACGCATGCACGCACGAATAATCTACACGTACACGCTCGCACTCACGCATACACGCACGAAT
>NW_014603078.1:0-435 GCF_000485595.1 Priapulus caudatus | reverse complement strand
GAGAGAGATGTAAGAGAGAGATGTAAGAGAGAGATGTAAGAGAGAGATGTAAGAGAGAGAGAAACATCTCTCTCTTACATCTCTCTCTCTCTTACATCTCTCTCTTACATCTCTCTCTTACATCTCTCTCTTACATCTCTCTCTTACATCTCTCTCTTACATCTCTCTCTTACATCTCTCTCTTATTCATCTCTCTCTTATTCATCTCTCTCTCTTATTACATCTCCCGCCGGCAGCTGATGGTGGATAGCGCGAAAATAAACACGTCGCATTGACGCACGCACGCACACATGTACAGACGCATACAAACACACACACACGCACACGCACGCACGCACGCACGCTAACGTGTTTTCCTTAGTCGCAGTTTAATCAGTAACGCATTCTAGCTGATAAATATTCAAATAAGATTTTAATAATTTATTCGCTAATAAT
>NW_014603077.1:0-435 GCF_000485595.1 Priapulus caudatus | reverse complement strand
GTGATTTTGCATCTTTAGCACCTAGCATCACCGATATTAAACGCATCTGATTCCGTTTAGCAGAAGCAACCAAACAAAAACCTGCACTCTCTGTATGGCCTGTTTTCATACCATCAACCGTTTTATCTCTCCACAAGAGCTTATTACGATTGTACTGTTTGATGCCGTTATAGGTGTATTCTTTGATTTGATAGAGCTTGTAATATTTAGGGTGATTTTCAATCAATGCGCGCGAAAGCTTCACAATATCTCTAGCCGTGGTGTAATGTGCACTGTCTGGCATGCCAGAGGCATTTACATAATGTGTTCCTTCCATACCTAAACGTGCCGCGACGGCATTCATTTTATCGACGAATGAACTTTCACTGCCAGAAACATGCTCTGCGAGCGCCACAGCCGCATCATTTCCCGATTGAACAATTAAACCATGCAGCA
>NW_014603076.1:0-435 GCF_000485595.1 Priapulus caudatus | reverse complement strand
CTCTCTCTCTCTCTCTCTCTCTCTCTATATATATATATAGGGTTGTTGGGGCGCGCGCGCGCGTGGGTGTCTGTCTCGTTCACTTCCACACATTTATTTTTTACGTATTCTTTATCCTGCTTCCTACGTCCGCTCTCCGCTGCCATTTTTCTTACACACGCTAGCGTGAACGCAGGCACACGCAAACGCATACATACACACACGCACACGCACGCACGCACGTACGCACGCACACACACACGCACGCACACGCACCCTCTCGCTCACTCTCTGTCTGCATATGTTCCCTTTACGCGTGCATCAGTGTTCTAGCATGAACGTGTGTTTGTTACAGTTGCATGTGCAGGTTGAGTGGTCTGCCCCCAACTTGCCATCAAATGGCACTCGCCCTCCCCCCACACCCACATCGCGTCTTGGCTTTCTGGTGTTATCATA
>NW_014603075.1:0-435 GCF_000485595.1 Priapulus caudatus | reverse complement strand
GGTTCCCTTGTGCCGCGGGTCAGTGCGTAGCTCCAAGAAACGGTATTGCTAGGGTTAGAATACCTACAGAATGTATAGACAATTCGTCGGACAGCCTGGGCGGGCTAGTCAGTGCGCTGCCGGTGTTTCACCCGAGAGAACATAACACGTGCCTCAGAAAAACATGGTCAGGGATATTGCCCTACAAACGCGTATGCATTAATGCATGTATGGTGTGTTACTGGTAAAGGTGGTGGTCACTAATAAATGTAGTATTTCCATAAGGAGAAAGGGAGTACAAGAAAGGGAGAAGAAAGAGACAGGCGAGGAAAGAGAGAGAGAGAGAGAGAGAGAGAGAGAGAGAGAGAGAGAGAGAGAGAGAGAGAGAGAGAGAGAGAGAGAGAGAGAGAGAGAGAGAGAGAGAGAGAGAGAGAGAGAGAGAGAGAGAGAGAGAGA
>NW_014603074.1:0-435 GCF_000485595.1 Priapulus caudatus | reverse complement strand
TGCCCTGGAGCAGTCGAACGTCGATCTCGCCCAAGAATTCGTCAAGATGATCACCACCCAGCGCGGCTTCTCGGCCAATTCAAAAACGATTACGACAACCGATGAAATGCTCGCCGAGGTCATTAACCTGAAACGCTGATCTAGGTCGTAGCGCACAATTGTAAAGTTTATTATTAAGCCCCTAGAAATAGGGGCTTTTTTGTCGTTATGATAACAGGCTGCAAAAAATGTGAATTTTCCATTTTAATTAATATGTTGTACGCTTTATATCAGGGTCACAAAGTAAAGCGTTTTCAGTCATGCGCCGCTCAAACAGAGCGACGGTTGGTGATTTTGGATAGCGCGACCTGTCTTGAGGATTTAATGCTACTTCCCAGTAACAAATTTAAATCGCTGGGGGGAGATAGAGACGGCCCGTTTTCTATTCGGATTAAT
>NW_014603073.1:0-435 GCF_000485595.1 Priapulus caudatus | reverse complement strand
CGAGCTTGCTTTCGCCATCGATAAAGCGGCTAACCGCTTTTTGACCGGTGATTGCTTCGATTCGGCGCACGCCAGAAGCCGTACCGGTCTCCAGTACCACTTTGAACAACCCGATATCGCCTGCACGCTGCACATGCGTGCCGCCACAGAGCTCTACTGAATCAGAGCCAATTCGCAGAACACGAACGATGTCGCCATATTTCTCACCAAACAGCGCCATCGCACCACTGGTCTTTGCAGACTCCATATCCATCAACTCTGCCGATGTTTCACAATTAAATCGAATTTGATCATTCACTATTGTTTCGACACGGACAACCTCCTCTTGCGTCATAGGTTGATAATGTGAGAAGTCAAAAACGCAGTTTGTCGGCATCTACCAACGAGCCTTTTTGTTGCACGTGCTCACCAAGTACCTGCCGCAGGGCTTCATGC
>NW_014603072.1:0-435 GCF_000485595.1 Priapulus caudatus | reverse complement strand
ACACACACACACACACACACACACACACACACACACACACACACACACACACACACACACACACACACAAATATATAGATATCGTACTCGGTCTGTTGTCCCAGTTTACCTTGTCTTCTCCCTTACTTCCCTCCCCCATCCTACTCATATTATCCCGCATTAAATTCTCACACCAACATTACCATCTTACCATCCACTCCTTTCCTTTTGAAGACTAGCTTTCACGATCTACCCTTCATCCTACCTACTTTTACTTCATCTCTCTCTCTCTCTCTGTTATCCCCCTCCCCCACCTAATCACTTGTAACTCCCCTGTTCTTCTCTATGTCATTGTAAGGTAATACTTCTCTGTCCTTGTCTATGATCAACTCCCCCCTGATTAAGATTCTGCACTCGCATTACTTCCGCCCTGCTTAAAGCATGAACATGGGTATG
>NW_014603071.1:0-435 GCF_000485595.1 Priapulus caudatus | reverse complement strand
TGTGGGGATGTGTGCGTGCATGCGCGTGTGGTGTGTGTGGAATGTGTGCGTGCATGCGCATGTGGTGTGTGTGGGATGCGTGCGAGTGTGGTGTGTGTGGTGTGTGTGGAATGCGTGCGCGTGTGGTGTGTGTGGTGTGTGTGGAATGCGTGCGCGTGTGGTGTGTGTGGTGTGTGTGGGATGCGTGCGAGTGTGGTGTGTGTCGGAATGCGTGCGTGCATGCGCGTGTGGTGTGTGTGGGGATGTGTGCGTGCATGCGCGTGTGGTGTGTGTCGGAATGCGTGCGTGCATGCGCGTGTGGTGTGTGTGGGATGCGTGCGTGCATGCGCGTGTGGTGTGTGTGGGATGCGTGCGCGTGTGGTGTGTGTGGTGTGTGTGGGATGCGTGCGCGTGTGGTGTGTGTGGTGTGTGTGGGATGCGTGCGCGTGTGGTGTG
>NW_014603070.1:0-435 GCF_000485595.1 Priapulus caudatus | reverse complement strand
CAGACGACGGCACAGACGACGGCACAGACGACGGCACAGACGACCACACAGACGACCGCACAGCCGACGGCACAGACGACCGCACAGACGACCGCACAGACGACCACACAGACGACCGCACAGACGACCACATAGACGACCACACAAACGACCACACAGAAGACCGCACAAACGACCGCACAGACGACCGCACAGACGACCGCACAGACGACCACACAAACGACCGTACAGACGACCACACAGACGACCGCACAGACGACCGCACAGACGACCACACAGACGACCGTACAGACGACCGCACAAACGACCACACAGACGACCACACAGACGACCGTACAGACAACCACACAGACGACCACACAGACGACCACACAGACGACCGCACAAACGACCGTACAGACGACCACACAGACGACCGTACAGACGACCACACAG
>NW_014603069.1:0-435 GCF_000485595.1 Priapulus caudatus | reverse complement strand
ACCGGCACTGTACTCGAGGAAGGATTACGCGGCGCTGGCGGTTATCTGCTCAATGGCCAGGGTGATCGGTTTATGTTCGATTACGACGAGCGTGGCGAGCGTGCAACCCGCGACATCGTCAGCCGTGCTATTTATGCCGAGATGCGTAAGGGCAACACAACGCCCAATGGTGGTGTTTATATCTCCATGAGCCACCTCGGTGCAGAGGATGTGCGGCGAAAATTTAAAGGCATGGTGAAACGATGTGCCGACTGTGGATTTGACCTCGCCGCAGGAAAGATAGAAGTGGTACCGACGGCCCATTACTTTATGGGTGGGCTGATCTGCGATACGGATACCAAAACCAGCCTGGCCGGTTTGTTTGTTGCCGGTGAAGATGCCGGTGGCATTCACGGCGCGAATCGACTTGGCGGAAACGGTGTCGCCAACTCAACT
>NW_014603067.1:0-435 GCF_000485595.1 Priapulus caudatus | reverse complement strand
CCTTTATTAGCGCGTTTTGGTGAAGCAGAAGTATCATTACCAGGTGGTTGTGCCATTGGTTCTCGTCCTGTTGATTTGCACATTAAAGGTCTGCAAGACATGGGTGCAGAAATTGAAGTGAGTAATGGTTATATTCATGCCAAAGCTGATCGCCTTAAAGGTGTGCGTCTGGTAATGGATATTGTTACCGTTACAGGTACTGAAAATTTAATGATGGCTGCAGCGCTTGCTGAAGGTACGACCATTATTGAAAACGCTGCACGTGAACCAGAGGTTGTTGATCTTGCTGATTTTATTAACGCCATGGGTGGCAAGATAAGTGGTGCGGGTACCGATACCATTACTATTGAAGGCGTAGAAAAGCTTAATGGTACGCGCTACCGTGTTTTACCTGATCGTATTGAAACAGGCACCTTCTTAGTGGCTGCTGCCATC
>NW_014603065.1:0-435 GCF_000485595.1 Priapulus caudatus | reverse complement strand
TTTAAAAGACCTGGGTATCGACGAAATTAGCGGCGATGCGCATTTTATTGATGGGCATACCGTCGAAGTTGATGGCAAAACCTATAGTGCTAAGCATATCGCTATCGCCACCGGTACTGCACCGGCTTTAGCGGATATTCCGGGTGCGGAGCATGCTATTACCTCAGACGGTTTTTTTTGCACTGGCAGACGACCCCGATAAAGTTGCCATCGTGGGTTCGGGTTATATAGCGGTTGAACTAGCAGGCGTGCTCAATTCGTTGGGTACTGAAGTTACCATGTATTTGCGCAAGGAGCACGTCCTCGGTGAGTTCGATAGCTTATTGAAAAACACTTTGTTTGAAGAATTGAAGCATTCTGGAATTACCCTTAAGACCAATTGCCAGATTGAACGTATTAGTCAGTCCAACGACGGTTCACTCACCGTCGATGACA
>NW_014603064.1:0-435 GCF_000485595.1 Priapulus caudatus | reverse complement strand
ACACACACACACACACACACACACACACACACACATCCACTGGGCGTCGTCACACACACACACACACACACACACACACACACACACACACACGGGGAGAGAGACACACGCACACGCACAATGCCTCTGCCGCCGCTGCCCAGCCCCTGTCTGAGCCTCGCACAGTCAGTACTTAGTCACAATTAGCCACATAGCGCTGAATGAATGGTTCGGCCCGGCCATACATGCATACACGCAGCTCCTGCAGGGCACGGCTTGCCGGTACGGGCGGGCGGCCGGTGTCAAGTACGGAGACTGCGTACATCCGTAATCCTCCGTGTCGCCAGTTAGCAAAACAAACTGCGCGACTCGAGAGGCTGAAAGAGAGAGAGAGGAGGGGGGAGGAAAGAGACGTAGAAAGAGAGAGGACGAAGAGAGAGGACGGGGGAGAGAGAG
>NW_014603063.1:0-435 GCF_000485595.1 Priapulus caudatus | reverse complement strand
CACCGCTTGGTCAGCGTGTCATGAAGCAAGTGAATGCCGAAGCGGTGTTAAGAATGATGAATGCTGTGGTGCAAGATAAGGCTACAGGAAGAAATGCTCAAATAGACGGTTATAAAATAGCGGGGAAAACGGGTACGGCATATAAATATTTCAATAAGAAATACCATAAAGATAAAAAGATTGTCAGTTTTGTTGGCTTGGCTCCTGCGTCGAACCCGCGTTTGGTTGTGGCAGTGATGATTGATGAACCGAAAATAGAAAAGGCCAGTGGTGGCGTGGTTGCGGCACCGATATTTTCTAAAGTAATGGCGAGTGCCTTAAGAATTTTGGACATACCCCCCGATGACTTGCCAGCTACAAATCAAGCTAAGCGTAAAAAACCAGGGGGAGCTTCATGAAGAAGCAGGCTTTGATGTATTTGCTAGAAGGTATCAG
>NW_014603062.1:0-435 GCF_000485595.1 Priapulus caudatus | reverse complement strand
GAATAACTTAACGCCACTCGATACATCAATTGTTTAATGCCAGGTGCTGTCGACTACAGCAAAAATACGCTTGCCTATTTTGAGATAATCGTTTTCTCAGCCCTGAGACCATTACATAATTATAAATTCATATTTATCTTGTGTTAAATCCAAGTTAAATATGAATTCGTAGTTTTCAACGAAATCAAATGAACTTATTTCATTCATTACATAATTTTCTCTTTGTTGCTAGTTGCTCTTTGCCGAATGCTTGATTATTTTAAGACTTCGACGAACGTCCTGTCGTGTATATTGTCCAGTTAGTATTAGCCACTCCAGCAGAGTCGCAGTTGTGAACTAAGTTGATTTATGTGCGTAGACGTAAGACTAAGATTAGTAGTATATTAATTATTGTTATTATTTATTATTATAATTACAATTATAATTATAATTAAC
>NW_014603061.1:0-435 GCF_000485595.1 Priapulus caudatus | reverse complement strand
GGGGATGAGTGAGTGGGTAACATCAGGAGTAGATAATAGGGAACACTATACTTGCTATTATCTACTCCTGGTAACATGTACGAGTAACACCGCGCACGCCGCACCGCACGCGCACCGTCGTTCATTATTCACGCCAACTCCCGTCAGCATCGCTCCGCCGGTGCCTCGGCTCGAACGAACACCAGCATCATCACCGCCCCGCCCCCGTGCCTCAGCCTCCGCATCCTCCTCCTCCTCCTCCACCACCACCTCCTCCGCCTCCTCCTCCTCCTCCTCCTTCTCATCCTTCTCCCTCCTCCCCCTCCTCCTCCGTCTCCTTCTCCCACCTCATCCTCCTTCTCCTCCTCACCCTCCCCCTTCTCCTTCTCCTTCTCCTCCTCCTTCTCATCCTTCTCCCTCCTCCTCCTCCTTCTTCTTCTCCTTCGCCTTCTCATC
>NW_014603060.1:0-435 GCF_000485595.1 Priapulus caudatus | reverse complement strand
GGCGGTGAGAGGGAGTGCTGCGATGGGAGGGAGGGATGCTGCGGTAGGGCGGATGTATCGCGTGACGGTAGTGTAACGGGTTATAGACAGGGGTCACCTGCCGTGGTGCGTGTGCTGCATGTGGAGCTGTGAGGAATGCATTGCTGGATGCGGGTGGTGCCGTGTGAACTATATATTGAAGTTAGATCTCGATTCATAGCGTATTTTTTCATAATAGTATATGTATTGATTTTCTATGACATTTACTGTAAAGAACCGTCCCTCCTCCCCTCTCTCTTTCTCTGTCTTCTATCTCTCACTCTCTCCGCATCTTTTTATTTCATCCCTTAACTCTCTCTCTCTCTCCCTCTCTCTGTATCTCCTTCTCTCACTTTCTGTCTTTGTATGTATGTGTTTCCTTCTCGCTCTTTTGTTCTCTTTCTCTCTCTCTCTCTC
>NW_014603059.1:0-435 GCF_000485595.1 Priapulus caudatus | reverse complement strand
ACACACACACACACACACACACACACACACACACACACACACACACACACACACACACACACACACACACACACACACACACACACACACACACACACACACGCGACACACACATGACACACACACATGGAGAGAGAAGGGGGAAAGAGAGTGAGAGAGAAATGGGGGAGAGAAAGTGCATAGCAAGAAGGCAAACACCGCAGCCCAAAATTGCGGATGGCAAATGGTTCCAATATATCATTACATAATCGCGCATTGGTAATTTCCAGCGCATTGTTAGGAAATGCGCGAAAAAGCATGCATCCCACGCACGGTCGTACATCTAGGCCAGTTCTATATCTGGTAAATGAAAGGCATTATCAAAGAAACATGCGCAATCCGAAATGAACAGATCACCAGTACTCATGCAAGCACGCACGCACGCACGCGCATACA
>NW_014603058.1:0-435 GCF_000485595.1 Priapulus caudatus | reverse complement strand
CGTCTCTCTCTCTCCCTCTCTCTCTCTCTTTCCGTTCACGAACAACGTAGTGAATGAATACTATAAGGAATAAATGAATAAATACGTATTTAATTATACGCATTATGTACCCCTACAACTATATAGACGATATATATATATATATATACAAAACGTCTGTATTGCGAATCGAATGCCAGGATATAACAGTATTGCGGGGTGCGTCGAAATACCGAGCTGTCTATACGTTAGTGATGTAGCGGAATCGAATCTGTGCTAACACATTCCCCGCGTCCTAGCTTCTCGCTGTGTCAATAAACTGACTTGTTACGATCAAGTTTGCCGGAAAAGCCGAGAATTTCTGGATGATCGCGCATGAATGTGCTTTAGCTTCACGGTGAACGAGTTAGCGAGAGCGAGAGCGAGAGAGAGAGAGAGAGAGAGAGAGAGAGAGAG
>NW_014603057.1:0-435 GCF_000485595.1 Priapulus caudatus | reverse complement strand
ATATATATATATATAGCAATATATGCGATCATAATACGATTAGTGGTCATTTTCGCAACCGATGTCCGCGTGTGTATTTAGCGTAAGTATTTAGTATGTGTAATTCGTGTGTATTTAGTATTTAGTGTGTAATTCCGCGGGCACACACGTAATCGCTGCTGTAAATATTAGTCCTCACCGCAGTACACGCGTGGGGCGTATCAACACAGCCTAATGTGTCATGGTGCATCATTCGTTGACATAACGCGAGCCCGGGCAACAGCCAATCAGCGAATGAGAACGAGTTTCGGCTGCAAATCGTTCGCGCGCGCGTTGTGCTAATCACACGGTGCTCACCTACACGCTTGCTGCTGCCACTACACACGTGCTGTTCCCGGACGCTGAGGGATGCAGAATGGCAACACAGATGAGAGACCGGATACCAGAGAAGCGTCG
>NW_014603056.1:0-435 GCF_000485595.1 Priapulus caudatus | reverse complement strand
GAGAGAGAGAGAGAGAGAAAGAGAGAGAAAGAACGAGCAAAAGAGAGAGACAAAGAAACCCTTGAGTCGAGTTCGCACGAATGACTATACTATGTCGGCACGCCAAGCACGCGAGTCGGGGGGAGGAGGAAGCGCAAGAGCAAGAGCGGAGGCAGAGACGGAGAGAGGCCCGCGCGCTGGTGCCGTATATATCCTGGCGCTGCTCCAGCGATCGTCTGCTGCCGCTATATATAGGTTGGCCGGCACAGCCTAGAAGGCTTATTACTGCAGCGTCGCTCGCAGCCACACTCATTCATCAACACTCCGCGATTCTATAGTTATTTTCGATGTGGGATCTGTGTATGATAGAGAGAGAGGGGAGAGAGGGAGAGCGAGAGAAAGAGGGGGGAGAGGAAGAGCGAGAGAGAAGGGGGGGAAGAGGGAGAGCGAGAGAGA
>NW_014603055.1:0-436 GCF_000485595.1 Priapulus caudatus | reverse complement strand
GTACTCGGTGGTATGGCATTGTTCTCGCTGAGTATGGGTATGGGTGCTCCCTTACTTCTAATCGGTGCATCCGCGGGTAAAATATTACCGAAAGCGGGTACATGGATGAATGCGGTCAAAGCTATCTTTGGTGTGATGTTACTTGCGCTAGCGATATGGTTACTGGAACGTGTCGCACCACCAGCACTGACCATGTGCATGTGGGGCGCATTGCTGATTGTCTCTGCAATTTATATGGGGGCATCTGACCGTCTACCTGTCGATGCCACTGGCTGGCGTAAACTCTGGAAAGGCCTGGGCATCGTTATGCTCTCCTACGGCATCATATTGATGATCGGTCTTGCCACAGGCAACCGCAACGTTTTCCAACCGCTCAAAGGCTTGGTCGGCGTCACAGGGTCAACGGCCATTGCCGCAGAACATCTGGCATTCAAAC
>NW_014603054.1:0-436 GCF_000485595.1 Priapulus caudatus | reverse complement strand
CCATTTGCGCAATAGAAGTTTGCAGATTGCGCTCATGGTCCAAGCACAGGGATGCGCACTTTAGGTAGACACACAGGGTACCCCGTACCAGCATTAGCCCAGCAGTGTTTCCCCCACATTACTGCGCTCACGGGCCAAGCACAGGGATGCGCACTTTAGGTGGCAGTCTCAGTGTAGTGACGGCCCGCGTGTATGACAGGTTGGACTGTCACTCCATTGAAGGGTCGCTCGCTGTATAGGTGGCATTCTTTCGTCCGATAAAGGGTCTCTTACGTGATACTAGCCATCCATTTTAGTCTTCCTCACATGATAGGTGGCATGTGCAGTTTCTTAACGGTTCCCTCACACAATATAATAAATAATATAAATAATAATAATAATAATAATATTATAATAATATATAATATACATCACATAATAGGTGATGATGCCCAGT
>NW_014603053.1:0-436 GCF_000485595.1 Priapulus caudatus | reverse complement strand
GAAGCTTTATCTTCCGAGGTGGAAGCCTCATGAGCATGACTGCTGACATGTTTAATAAACTACCGATGTTTAAGCCTGGTTTAGGTAAGTCGGCGTATAAGTTCGTCTTTGATTTTGATACTGAAGATTTAGATCCCGTGCTTACAATTGCGTTTATAGCATTGTTGTCTATTGGTGTCATTATGGTGGCATCGTCGTCTATTAGTGTTGCCGATAGAAACTTTTCAAATCCATTTTATTATTTACAGCGCCAACTGGTTTTCGTTGCCATGGGTTTGTTCGCTGCATTTACCGTCTTTAAAATACGTCTTGTGCAATGGGAAAAATCTGGTCAATCATTGTTACTCTTTGCTTTGTTCTTGCTTGTATTGGTTTTAATTCCTGGTATAGGAAAAACGGTAAATGGTAGTACGCGTTGGTTACCAATGGGGCTTAT
>NW_014603052.1:0-436 GCF_000485595.1 Priapulus caudatus | reverse complement strand
AGTAGTATATATATATATATATATATATATATATATATATATAAACAGTCAGACAGATAGACAGAGAGATGCTGCAAAAATACATGCAAAGTCTAGAGCTAGGCGTATCGGCATCAGCATGCATGTTAGAGAGGGTAGTTGTGGCAGTGCATTGCTTCACACCGTGGGATTCTTTACAGATCTAATTGTGCGCTCCGTACAACCTTGCTATTACAAGCAGGGACTACAAAATACTAGATCGAATTGTTTGATTGCTCAGATGGATGTGATGGGATGCGTGCACAGAGGAGTTGCTCAGTCATACGCCATCTATCCCAGCCTAGGTAACATTATTCTACGTACCAACCATGCTACGGGTGCAATACTAAACCACACCAAAAATCACGATGCTTTCTCCTCCCCCCCTCTCTCTTTTCTCTTTCTCTCTCTCTCTCTC
>NW_014603051.1:0-436 GCF_000485595.1 Priapulus caudatus | reverse complement strand
GAGAGAGAGAGCGAGAGAGTGAGTGTGTGCGTAGCTAGAAAGAGAGGAAGAGAGAGCGAGAGTGCGAGTGTGTGCCTAGCTAGAGAGAGAGGGAAGAGAGAGCGAGAGAGTGAGAGAATGAGTGTGTGCGTAGCTAGAAAGAGAGGAAAGAGAGAGCGAGAGAGTGAGTGTGTGCCTAGCTAGAGAGAGAGGGAAGAGAGAGCGAGAGAGTTAGTGTGTGCTAGCTAGAGAGGAGGAAGAGAGAGCGAGAGAGCGAGTGTGTGCGTAGCTAGAGAGAGAGGGAGAGAGAGCGAGAGAGTGAGTGTGTGCTTAGCTAGAGAGAGAGGGAAGAGAGAGCGAAAGAGCGAGTGTGTGCCTAGCTAGAGAGAGAGGGAAAAGAGAGCGAGAGAGTGAGTGTGTGCCTATCAAGAGAGAGAGGGAAAAGAGAGCGAGAGAG
>NW_014603050.1:0-436 GCF_000485595.1 Priapulus caudatus | reverse complement strand
ACACGACATCATGACTCGTGATCGTTACACGACATCATGATCGTGACTCGTGATCGTTACACGACATCATGATCGTGACTCGTGCCTCATGACTCGTGATCGTTACACGACATCATGATCGTGACTCGTGATCGTTACACGACATCATGATCGTGACTCGTGCCTCATGACTCGTGATCGTTACACGACATCATGATCGTGACATCATGATCGTGACATCATGACTCGTGATCGTTACACGACATCATGATCGTGACTCGTGACTCGTGATCGTTACACGACATCATGATCGTGACATCATGACTCGTGATCGTTACACGACATCATGATCGTGACTCGTGACATCATGACTCATGATCGTTACACGACATCCTGTTATGCTAGGGCACACGAGCGTATTTTATCGCCCGATCGCGGCGATTAAAATCGACCAGCG
>NW_014603049.1:0-436 GCF_000485595.1 Priapulus caudatus | reverse complement strand
TGTGTGTGTGTGTGTGGAGAGAGAGAGTGTGTGTGAGAGAGAGAGAGTGAGTGTGTGTGTGTGTGTGTGTGTGTGTGTGTGTACGCAATCCATGGTCAGGCGCCGGCTAATAAATTTCGATATACGCATGCGCATAGCCTTGTTTGGGTCACATAAAAGTACAGTAGCGTGTGAAATGGTGCCTGCAATTTTTTTTTGATCTTCACTTCACTAGAGTCCAATTACAACTTGGCCAGAAGAATCTATCCAGAATGTATGGGAAGGCAGACACTGGAATGTGCATGTTTACACTTCCATTGCTGATAAAATGGCACGATTGAATTAGGCCTATAATCGGATACCCAGATTCTTACGCACGCACGCATTCAAGTAAGCAGTTACGCACGCACGCATTCACGTAAGCAGTTACGCACGCACGCATTCGCGTAAGCACTTA
>NW_014603048.1:0-436 GCF_000485595.1 Priapulus caudatus | reverse complement strand
CATTGCTGAGTAATGCTGTCGTAACCGAGTTTTAAACAATTGTTTTCATCGCTAACGCCGTAGCTGCCGCTAAGGTGTGATGCTAACCAATCGGCTTGATGACAGAATAGCTGTGTCTCGGGATATTTTTCAAGAAGATTTAAAGCTTTAGCTAATGAAGAACTGGCGCTATGGACTGCGCTTTCTGTTGGCGCAAATTGGCTTATCATCTGTGCCTGTTGCTGGCTTTGTTGATCGTTGTACATGAGCGCAGGTGATAGCGGCGAGCCATCTTGTTTACATGCGATTAATGTACTGGAAGTGCCATCAATTGATATTGCAGCGATGCGGCAATCACTGCCTAAAGCTTGTACTTTTTGAGAGGTATCAGCCAAGATTTGTTCTAGTGATGATAACCATGGAAGTGGGTCTTGTTCGTTTATCACATTAAGAGCAG
>NW_014603047.1:0-436 GCF_000485595.1 Priapulus caudatus | reverse complement strand
CACGACACACACACACACACACACACACACATACACTACCACACACACACACACACACACACACACACACACACACACACACACACAAACAAACACACGCACGCACATGCACTCACACGCGCGCACGTACGCATGCACGTATTCTCACCTAGCGGAGGCTTCGTGTCCGGTTCGTATTCGTCCAGCTGCGATTCTCTGTCGCTGGCGGCGGCGTCGTCGCCGTCGTCGGCTGGCGACCGAGCGTCGGCGTGCGCGGCGGCGACGTGCTGCGCGCTCAGCTTGTGACAAACCTCGAACGCCTGGCCGACGGTTCGCACGATCCGCATCGCTTGCGACTGCAACGCGCAACACACAGACGACGCATGTTAATGCAATGTAACACAACGCATGTTAATGCAACACACAACACACAGACGACACACGTTAATGCAACACA
>NW_014603046.1:0-436 GCF_000485595.1 Priapulus caudatus | reverse complement strand
GTCTATACTGTGGGTATATAGTGTCTATACTGTGGGTATATTCTTGTCTATACTGTGGGGATATACGTGTCTATACTGTGGGTATATGCGTGTCTATACTGTGGGTATATCCGTGTCTATACTGTGGGTATATAGTGTCTATACTGTGGGTATATAGTGTCTATACTGTGGGTATATCCGTGTCTATACTGTGGGTATATAGTGTCTATACTGTGGGTATATAGTGTCTATACTGTGGGTATATACGTGTCTATACTGTGGGTATATCCGTGTCTATACTGTGGGTATATCCGTGTCTATACTGTGGGTATATAGTGTCTATACTGTGGGTATATCCGTGTCTATACTGTGGGTATATAGTGTCTATACTGTGGGTATATAGTGTCTATACTGTGGGTATATAGTGTTATACTGTGGGTAGTATACGTGTCTATAC
>NW_014603045.1:0-436 GCF_000485595.1 Priapulus caudatus | reverse complement strand
TTGTATTTTTAGTGTTCACGTGCGGGAATATGTACCCTATATACACTATACATGCAGCACCATGTGGATAGTGATGCCCGCGATATGTTGTTCCTAGTAGAGAGAATTAATCGCCTCACAGTTCCTAGAAATTCCCGCGGCATTGGTTATAGACGGAGAGAAAGATGGCCCGTAAGATAGGAAACCGGTTCTCGCTCTCCGGTGTGTTGTCGGCATCGTGTTTAACCCTGAAACCTGTTCTCTCGAACTCCGCGGCTCTCCTTCTCTTCTCTCAGACGGGTCCTCTACCGCACGCACACACGCACGCCAGTGTTGTAGTCGAGTCCGCACCCTCCGAGTCCGAGTCCACACCACCCGACTCCGAGTCCGAGTCCGAGTCGTTTTGATAAAAAAGGAAAAAAAATCGGAAAAAGGGAAAAGAAATCGGGGAAAAGGG
>NW_014603044.1:0-436 GCF_000485595.1 Priapulus caudatus | reverse complement strand
GTGACTTGCCTAGTGTTTGACATCAGTTCTGTGACTGCCTAGTGTTTGACATCAGTTCTGTGACTGCCTAGTGTTTGACATCAGTTCTGTGACTGCCTAGTGTTTGACATCAGTTCTGTGACTGCCTAGTGTTTGACATCAGTTCTGTGACTGCCTAGTGTTAGATATGTGAGCAGCTAGTGTAAGATCTGTGACTAGCTGGTGTTAGATCTGTGACTGCCTAGTGTTAGATATGTGAGCAGGCGACTGGCACTCACCACAACATGTCTCCTGAACTGGTGACTATCTGGTTGTCATTATATCTGTGACTAGCTAGTGTTAGATCTGTGACTAGCTAGTGTTAGATCTGTGACTAGCTAGTGTTAGATCTGTGACTAGCTGGTGTTAGATCTGTGAGCAGCTACTAGTGTTAGATCTGTGAGTAGCTGGTGTTAGA
>NW_014603043.1:0-436 GCF_000485595.1 Priapulus caudatus | reverse complement strand
CCCCGGCATTGATCGCAGTCCGAGCTAAGGAAGTCTTTAGCATTTTAGCGCTTGTTTGTTTTTTATTAAAGCCGTTGTCTGCTGGCACTTTTTTTATTGGTCCATTGTTTGTTGACCCATTATTTGTTGACCCTTTGTTTGTTGGCCCTCTGTTTGTTGGCTCCATGCCTGCAGGCGGATGAGTCTCAAAATAATGATGTGGATGAAATTTTATCCGGATTTGAAGGCTCCGGGGAACAGCTTGACGATATTGATCAAATGCTGGAGGGCTTTGATGATCAACCCCGGCAAATAGTCGATGTCAAGAACACGTCGACTATCGATAATAACTGGCGTTTCTCCGGCGATATTAGCTTAAGCAGTGCTTACAACACCGCCCACAGGAGACCACCGCCAGGTGAAACAGACTATCGGGGCCTGTCCAAACTGCTGTTAA
>NW_014603042.1:0-436 GCF_000485595.1 Priapulus caudatus | reverse complement strand
CTTTTTCTTCTCTCTCTCTCTCTCTATCTCTCTTTCTTTCTTTCTTTCTTGCTTTCTCTCTCTCTCTCTCTCTCTTTCTCTCTCTTTCTCTCTCTCTTTCTCTCTCTCGCTCTCTCGCTCTCTCTCTCACCCCCTCTCTCCCTAGCTCTCTCTCTCACCCCCTCTCTTCTTCGCCTCTCTCCACCTCTCGCCTCACACAAGACATCAGATGGTATTTGGGGGATGCGTAGTAGCTGGGAACGTACATGTATTCGCCCGCGTGGCCCCGGGTTTTCAATGGCAGCAGTAGTGATGTAGTACATATATATAGTAATGATCATCAGGGAGGCAGACTGACAGAGACAGTGGCCACAGCTAGTAGCTTCACCAGAATGAATGTCAGTGGTTGGTGTACATGTACTCCTCACTGCACTGATACAGAGACAGTGGCCACAGC
>NW_014603041.1:0-436 GCF_000485595.1 Priapulus caudatus | reverse complement strand
AGTAACGTCTCATTCCTGTAGATATGCAAACCATTTTTTATATATACTGTGTACACTACAGGCATGTATAGAGCTAATATATGCCACTTCACTTAATTTAAATCCTCATTTGAGCTTCTTTCTAAATTGAAAATTACCTTTAAAACGATAGAATCTTCATGAATTCTCATTTCCGAAACAAACATAATTCCTAATTTTTTCTTTAATTGTAAGAATTAACAAACCAGTGAAATGATTCCTTGCTGTTCTCTTCTTCGCAACATTACGTTATGATGGTCTCTAAAACTGTAACAAGTAGATGAACATTGAGTCAGAATAAGCCGTAAGTCACGATGTCAGTTATGCAGATATGAGAATGCTAAAAACATAAATTATAAATTGAAATTAAGCATTTCTAGGTCAAAAACGTCCAAATGTATGTTTCACCGTAACTTCC
>NW_014603040.1:0-436 GCF_000485595.1 Priapulus caudatus | reverse complement strand
AGGTCAATATAGTTTATGTCTATAATCGCAATATATCGTAAAATAATTCACGGCAACAGAAGCAAAGATATAACGATAAGTAGTCAAATATCTATAGTTGTCACAAAAAGTATAAAGTGGAGTTTTTGGGAGGAGTACGGCCCGAATGGTAGAGCCTAAGGTTTCGGAAGACGTAAATCCCACATTATCGCTGCCGCCCGCAATGCAAATGCCATCAGCACAGATAAGATGATGGCGAGCGTATCATTCAGTAATAACACATCTTGCAGCACCAACAATCCAGCGCCACCCAGCAGCGCTGCAGTGACATAAACCTCCGGCTCCAGCAGCACCGGTTTACGCCCCAATAAAATATCGCGAATCATTGAGCCGAATGTTGGTGTAATCATTCCCATGGCAATAGCTACTACAGGATCGGCACCCATTGCCATAGCTT
>NW_014603039.1:0-436 GCF_000485595.1 Priapulus caudatus | reverse complement strand
TCTATCTCTCCTCCCTCCCCTCCCCTCCTCTCACCTCTCTGCCTCCCCCTCTCTCACCTCTCTCTATCTCTCTCCCTCCCCTTCCCTCCCCCTCCCTCTCTCTCTCTCTCTCTCTCCCCCCTCCCCTCCCCCTCTCTCACCTCGGGCCCAGGCTGCAGCACGGACATGAGAGAGGCGAGGCGTCCCGCGGGCAGCCGGCGGTGCAGGAACCAGATGAGGCGCAGCACGTGCCGGCGCACGCTCTCCGTCGACACGTCGACCATCAGGAACCCGTCGAAGATCGTCGTGCAGAACTCCTCGCACACGAACTCGTCGGCCATCGACGCCGCGAGCCGCGAGACGAAGCAGTGCAGGAAGGTGTCCTCGAACGCGCGCTCGTTCTCGCAGCTGAGCAGCGTCGGGAGGACGCGGACGAGCGCGGCGCGGTCGCGGGCGC
>NW_014603038.1:0-436 GCF_000485595.1 Priapulus caudatus | reverse complement strand
AATTTTGACACATATCCCCCGCCCATATAATCCTAGATATCCGGTAACGCGCGCGCATCGGTTTGCACGTATCGCGTGAACGATGCCCCCCCCCCTCCCCCGCCACCGCCGCCTTCCACCTTCCTCGTGCGCGCGCGTGCGGGATTCAAATGGTTATACTGCTACCGTAATGTGTGTTTCATGAGAGCTCGATGCTTTTACAGAAATTCGCTGACAAGCACGCGCTGGCCATGAGGAGTCGTCAGTACTTACTGCTACTCACGGCAGGTCTGTTCGCATCTATACTGCACGTGATAGACGCCAATGCACTCAAATATAAGGTAAATCTCCGGGGGGTAAATGTCCGGGGGGTTATTGTCCGAGGGGTAATTGTCCGGGGGGTAAATGTCCGGGGGGTAATTGTCCGGGGGTAAATGTCCGGGGGTAAATGTCCGGG
>NW_014603037.1:0-436 GCF_000485595.1 Priapulus caudatus | reverse complement strand
GTGTGTGTGTGTGTGTGTGTGTGTGTGTGTGTGTGCGCGTGTGTGTGTGTGTGTGTGTGTGTGTGTGTGTGTGTGTGTGTGTGTGTGTGTGCGTGCGTGCGTGTGTGTGTTGTGTGTGTGTGGGGGGGGGGGTGTTATCCAGTGTATGCGTGAGTGGGTATCGCATGAAGACATACACACTCATCAATCAGTCACGAATTTCACGATGGGTCGACGGCAGCGTATTACGTAATCTTTCAATTTTGTCAGTGAATATATCAATTTCCCGTGTCTCTACTATGCAACTACGTGTGCAAATTTGCCGGTCTATATAGCTGATACACACATTTAAACATGTACTGCATTCATTCTGTGCAAAGAACAGTTCCCCAGTTAAACTTTTATACCCACTCGTGCATCCACGAGTCTTTATTCTCTCTCTCGCTCTCTCTCTCGA
>NW_014603036.1:0-436 GCF_000485595.1 Priapulus caudatus | reverse complement strand
AGCACACAACAGGGTAGATAACGTTGAAGTATTGCTGATGCCAGTAGATACTCGCTCAGAAAGTAAGTTTGCTACCGAGTCAGGATTAAAAACGAAGAATAAAATAAAAAAAGAGGTTGGTGGCCTTTTTACCTTAAAAGTAATTATGAAGGCGCCTGAAAATGTTTAGTAAATTAACGCCAACATTAATGCGATCATTAAGTGTGTTTACAGTAGTGTTAATTGTATGTGCAATCATTATTTCTGTATCCTTTGTATATATGGATGATATAGATCAGGAGCAACAATCAGCGAAGCGAGCTATGCGTATATGGCAATCCAAAATAAATAGCTCAGTAGAAAATAACCAAATCATCGATGAATTCGAGTCAATTTTTTGAGGTTAGTGAACCAAGGTATTGTTGGTTCTGAGAATCGTCTTAGTTGGTTCGAGACC
>NW_014603035.1:0-436 GCF_000485595.1 Priapulus caudatus | reverse complement strand
GGTTCAATTATGTAGTTTTAGTAAATTAGAAACAACTTGAAAGAGGATGATTTTTAAAGAAAAGACAAAGTCAATACCCATATCTAGACAGATGGTGAGGGAAGCGTACAAGTTGGTGAAGGCTAACAAAGGAAGCTCTGGGATTGATAAGCAAAGTATTGCAGAATTTGAAAAGAATCGAGCAAAAGAATTGTATAAGATCTGGAATCGGATGTCTTCAGGGAGTTACCTAGCCAGTGCTGTAAAGCGGGTGAATATCAGGGCTATTCATGTCTAATAAATTCATATATTATAAATATATTTAATATGTTTGTATCAAAAATATGAAATCCTTACACGATTTATTAAATGAAATACCAGACATCAGAAGAAAACAAGGGCAGAAATTTTCCTATTCCTCTTTTTTAGAAATGGTCATCTTAGCTGGAATGAGTGG
>NW_014603034.1:0-436 GCF_000485595.1 Priapulus caudatus | reverse complement strand
ACTGGGATGTCCATAATCATATCAATATCATTGCGTGCGCCCGTTAATACACCATCATTTGAAAATTGTTCAAATACCGGTGCTTGTGTCTCGGCGCCACTATCATTTTCATTGGCTACTTCGGCGGGTGGGTCAGCCGACTCAGTTTCACTGGGTGTTTCTGCAGAACCGTCTTCCGTTGAGGGTTCAGAGGCTTCTTGTTCGGCCATGGCGGCAGCCCAGTCATCCATTTCTGTTACGCCTGTGTCTGTAGACTCTTCTGACATGTCCGTCTCCATTTAATTTTCATTTTCATTTTCTGATTGAGAAATCATTTGGTTGACTCTCAATGCATACTGTCCATTGATGATGCCGTAGCGGCAGTCTAATACAGGAATGCCATCTACTTGCGGTGATGGATTCTGGAATGTCCAATGGAATCACGTCACCCTCTTGC
>NW_014603033.1:0-436 GCF_000485595.1 Priapulus caudatus | reverse complement strand
CACACACACACACACTCACACACACACAACACAAACACACACACACACACACGCATGCACGCACGCACGCACACACACACGCACACACGCACACAAACACGCAAACACGCAAACACGCACACACGCAAACGCACACGCACGCACGCACGCACGCACACACACACATACACACTAATGAATAAATTTGAGCGGATGAGCGGGGCGGGGTGCTTTGTAATGACTTGTGTTTGATGCGCCTTTGAAGCCGCTATATACACGTGAGTGAGGTGTGATAGATAATGGAAGAAAGAGAGACAGAGAGACAGGAGAGGAAGAGAGGGGGCGAGTAAGGGAGAGACGGGGAGAGAGATACTGAACGAGACGAGAGAGAGAGAGAGAGAGCGCGAGAGAGAGAGAGAGAGAGCGAGAAGGAGAGAAGAGAGAGAGAGAGAGAGAG
>NW_014603032.1:0-436 GCF_000485595.1 Priapulus caudatus | reverse complement strand
TGGTGTGGTGTGGTGCGTCTGCTGCTGGTGGTGGTGGTGGTGCTGCTGCTGCTGCTGCTCCTCATCTCTCCTGCTGCTGCTGCTGCTGCTGCTGCTGCTGCTGCTGCTGCTGCTGCTATTGTCGCCGCTGCCTCTGATTCCGCGTCGACCACTGTTGTCGCGCGATCAGTTTCCAGACGTATTCGTTTTAGCTTTTTCGCGGTTTTTCACGATTCCATTACCGGCCTGTCAAATTGCGTTAACAGATGTTTTGTCCCGATGCCATTGTTAGCGTTGCTATGGCAACCAACTCTTAATTTCTGGTCCAAATCAATTTCTGGCTTAAGCAACGCGAAACGAATGTTTTTACGAGGTACTGGCCGTGCAGCGAATGCATTTTGGTCATTCAAACACGATACATATATTTGGGGCGCGATCGGTCTGCAGCCACACAAGG
>NW_014603030.1:0-436 GCF_000485595.1 Priapulus caudatus | reverse complement strand
TCTCCCCTCTACCTCTCTCTCTCTCTTCTCTCCCTCTAGTCTACCTCTCTCTCCCCTCTACTCCTCCCCTCTACCTCTCTCTCTCCTTCTCTCCCTTTTCTCTCCCCTCTATCTCTCTCTCCCCTCCCCCTCTATCTATCTCCCTTCTCTCTCCTCTAGTCTACTTCTCTCCCCTCTACCTCTCTCCCCCTCCCCCTCTACCTCTCTCTCCCTTCTCTCCCCTTTAGTCTACCTCTCTCCCCCTCTACCTCTCTCTCCATTCTCCCCCCTCTAGTCTACCTCTCTCTCCTCCTCTACCCTTCCCCCTCTCCCTCTCTCTCCCTTCTCTCCTCTCTAGTCTACCTTTCTCTCCCCCTCTACCCTCCCCCTCTACCTCTCGCTCCTTTCTCTCCCTCTAGTCTACCTCTCTTTCCCCCTCTACCCCTTCCCCTCTACC
>NW_014603029.1:0-436 GCF_000485595.1 Priapulus caudatus | reverse complement strand
ATTGCCCGACAGCACCGCTGCACATACCAAGTCATTCTGAACCACGGTCTCTTCTATCGATTCAGCTAACGGCCCTGTATTACCAATACAAGTGGTGCAACCATACCCTGCCACATTAAACCCAAGTTGCTCAAGGTAAGGCAATAAACCTGTTGCGGTTAAGTATTCTGTTACCACCCGTGAGCCAGGTGCGAGTGATGTCTTTATGTGGCGTTGTACTGTCAAGCCTTTTTCAACAGCTTTTTTAGCTAACAAACCTGCTGCAATGAGCACACTGGGATTAGAAGTATTCGTGCAGGAAGTGATCGCCGCAACCAATATATCGCCATTACCCAAATCAAGAGTTTCACCAGAAGTCGCGGCGGTATCAACCGCATCAGGTGTCGGATGATTACCCGCCATCTCAGCAACATTTCTATCACTACCGGGCGTTAAC
>NW_014603028.1:0-436 GCF_000485595.1 Priapulus caudatus | reverse complement strand
CTTTAATCCCCGAGCGGTCGTACGCAACGTTTAAAAGTTATGAAGTTATGTAAACATACGTAGATAGAAACTTTAACAAAGTTATGAAGTTATGTAAACGTACGTATAGATAGCAACTTTAACAAAGTTATGAAGTTATGTAAACGTACGTATAGATAGAAACTTTAACAAAGTTATGAAGTTATGTAAACGTACGTATAGATAGAAACTTTAACAAAGTTATGAAGTTATGTAAACGTAGGGGCCTACGTATAGATAGAAACTTTAACAAAGTTATGAAGTTATGTAAACGTACGTATAGATAGAAACTTTAACAAAGTTATGAAGTTATGTAAACGTACGTAGATAGAAACTTTAACAAAGTTATGAAGTTATGTAAACGTACGTATAGATAGAAACTTTAACAAAGTTATGAAGTTATGTAAACGTACGTATA
>NW_014603027.1:0-436 GCF_000485595.1 Priapulus caudatus | reverse complement strand
CATCTAGTGTAGACACCACACTGCTACCTTCCTTCAAGCAGTGTGGTATCTATACTAGATGAGATTATATACCTTCCTTCATATCCTGTCATCTAGTGTAAACACCACACTGCTACCTTACTCCATATAATCTCATCTAGTATAGACACCACACTGCTACCTTTTTCATATAATCTCATCTAGTGTAGATACCACACTGCTATACCTTCCTTCATATCCCGTCATCTAGTGTAGATGCCATACTGCTACCTTCCTTCATATAATATCATCTAGTGTAGACACCACACTGCTACCTTCCTTCATATAATCTCATCTAGTGTAGACACCACACTGCTACCTTCCTCCATATAATCTCATCTAGTGTAGACACCACACTGCTACCTTCGTTCATATAATATCATCTAGTGTAGATACCACACTGCTACCTTCCTTCACA
>NW_014603026.1:0-436 GCF_000485595.1 Priapulus caudatus | reverse complement strand
ATAAAACCATGCCTGTTTATCCATTAAGCCAGGTATAGTCCTCATTTAGAGGGGAGCAACCTATCTAAAATGTGACGATAGTCTTGAATTTTGGATAAACTATTTGTGGTATAAATTTACCGCAGTAGAATAACCCGATCAAACAAATATAAATCATAAGGTATTAATGAATATGGACATGAGATGGTTTTCAACTATTGTTATCGCCCTATCTTTGATTTCGGCATCCTGCAGCCAGCAACAAAGCGCCGAAGAATATATTCAAAATGGAAAGTCCTATTTTGATAAAAAGGAATGGAAGAGCGCGGTAATTGAGTTTAAAAACGC
This sequence comes from Priapulus caudatus, assembly GCF_000485595.1. Lineage (NCBI taxonomy): Eukaryota > Metazoa > Priapulida > Priapulimorpha > Priapulimorphida > Priapulidae > Priapulus > Priapulus caudatus. The sequence continues at coordinate 109 of NW_014603026.1, read as the reverse complement.
TATCAAACAAGCCCCGGAAAATTCCCAGGCTAGAGCGCTACTGGGTAAAACTTATATAGAGACATTCAGTACAAATGCGGCTATTAAGGAATTAATCCGCGCAAGAGAC
>NW_014603024.1:0-436 GCF_000485595.1 Priapulus caudatus | reverse complement strand
TCCTCTCTCTCTCTCGCTTTGTCTCTCGCTCTCTCTCTCTCTCACTCTCACTCACTCTCTCTCTCTCTCTCTTACACACTCTCTTGTGCTCCCTTCCTCTCTCTCTCCCCATCCGTGAATCTCCAGCAAACCCGCTACCTTAAGGAACTCCACCCTGTCCTGCGCGAGCTTCTCGCTGTACGCCGCCATCTTGTCCTTAACGACGTGCTCGGCCGCCGTGGCCGCCTCCGCGCGCATCCGCCCCTTTCTCGTCGTCTTCTTGAACAGCTCCACCTTCGTTCTGAGGACGAAGGAAGCGTCATGTACGTGAGAATTATACAAATGCGTGGACTATTCTCTGTACGTTTCACTATTTTTCATTTTTGTTCTCCACGCCTCTCTCTCTAGCAGTCTCTTTTAATCTCGCTGTCTCTCGATCGCGCGCTCTCTCTCTCTC
>NW_014603023.1:0-436 GCF_000485595.1 Priapulus caudatus | reverse complement strand
ACACACACACTACACACACACACTACACACTACTACACACTACACGACACACACGACACACACACACACCACACACACACACACACACACACACACACACACACACACACACACACACACATCCACGCAGCTGCTGCTGCTGCTGTGAGAACTCAGCGGTTGCGAGCGCGCGCGCACGCTAACACCGACATGGCTCGAGGACGGCGGGAGAAACTCCAACTGACGGCGGCGGCTGCGGCGGCGGCAGGGGCGGCAACGAGCAAGAGCGCTGCGAACAGCACTAGTGCACTCTACAGCACTCTCGACTCCCGCCGTCGCTTATTTACGACCGGCAGCGACGGCGACGGCGACGGCGACGACGACGACGACGACGACGGAAACTCGTGACGTGGCGGCGCGGTCGTTTCCATGGCGCAGTAAGTGACGTCAGCGGCGC
>NW_014603022.1:0-436 GCF_000485595.1 Priapulus caudatus | reverse complement strand
TCTCTCTCTCTCTCTCTCTTCTCGTCTCTCTCTCACACACACACCACCACCACACACTACACTACTCTCTCTACTCTCTCTCTCTCTCTCTCACTCTCTCCGTCTCTCTCTCTCTCTCTCTCTCTCTCTCTCTCTCTCTCTCTCTCTCTCTCTCTCATTCTCTCACACACCCTCTCTCACTTTCTCACTCTCTTCCTCTCATTCTCTCTCTCTCTTCTAAAAGAGAATTCAGAGACGAATCGCCGGACGCCTCAGCGTTCTAGCGCGTCTCGTGAGATGAGGGCGATCGATGCGCGGAGACACAGAGATGGTGAACTCCTCCTGTTTCACACGATTCCGCTCCATTTCCTCCACGACAGACTATTCATGATGTGCTGTTGATGCGACTACTGACTCTCGCTGGCGACGTCATCGATCATCACACGTTAGATATTCG
>NW_014603021.1:0-436 GCF_000485595.1 Priapulus caudatus | reverse complement strand
ATATATATATATATATATATATATATATATATATATATATATATGCGTATAATCTCTATACATATACAGCTCTATACATCTCCTAATCTCTAAGAATCGAAAATCGACGAAGCGAGAAGCGATTGCGTCCGCGCGTTGCTAGCCTAACGGAGGTCATCAAGGTGAGCGAGAGAGAAAGAGACGGGGAGGGAGGCGTGCTACCGTGCTAGGGTCGCCTCCAACGTGTTTCTCCTTGTCGTGCTTGTAGTACTTGATGCTGGCCGTCTTTAGGTGGCAGGTGATGGACTTGAGGAATAGCTCGAGGGCTTCCACCATCTCGTGTTCGTGAACTGGAACGCTGAAGATGAGATGATACACGGTTATCAATTGTTATTATCTCAGCGCAATCATTCGAGGTCGTTATGAAATGTAATAGCCACGGGGGCTTTCTCAACCA
>NW_014603020.1:0-436 GCF_000485595.1 Priapulus caudatus | reverse complement strand
TGCGTACGTGCGTGCGTGCGTGCGTGCGTGCGTGCGTGCGTGCGTGCGTGCGTGCGTGCGTGCGAGTGAATACCGACAGGTGGTGGGTCGGATTTCATGTGAAGCCATTATTAATGCATGAATCTATGAAGCAAGCTTTCTCGCGCCTGACACGGGAGATGTGGGATCCCAGGGATGCTGATCCCAGAGATGCTGACAGGGATGCTGACAGGGTACCACTTCTTCTCCTCCTCCTCCTACTACGGTGCTGCTGCTTCTACTGCTGCTTCTGATGCTGTTGATGCTGCTGCTACTGCTACTGATGCTGCTGCTGCTGCTACTGCTGGTGGTGGTGCTGCTGCTACTGCTGCTGCTGCTGCTACCGCTGCTGCTGCTGCTGCTGCTACTGATGCTGTTGCTGCTGCTGCTGCTGCTACTGCTGCTGCTGCTGCTGCTG
>NW_014603019.1:0-436 GCF_000485595.1 Priapulus caudatus | reverse complement strand
CGCGCTCGCTCTCGCTCTCTTTGCGCGCGCTCGCTCCCGCTCTCTTTGCGCGCGCTCGCTCTCGCTCTCTTTGCGCGCGCTCGCTCTCGCTCTCTTTGCGCGCGCTCGCTCTCGCTCTCTTTGCGCGCGCTCGCTCTCGCTCTCTTTGCGCGCGCTCGCTCTCTCTCTCTCTCTGCTTCTGCTTCTTTCTCTCTCTCTCTCTCTCTCTCTCTCTCTCTCTGCTTCTGCTTCTTTCTCTCACTCTCTCTCTCTCTGCCTCTGCTTCTTTCTCTCACTCTCTCTCTCTCTGCCTCTGCTTCTGCTTCTGCCACTCTCTCTCTCTCTGTCTCGCACTCTGCCACTCTCTCTCTCTCTCTGTCTCGCACTCTGCCACTCTCTCTCTCTCTCTCTGTCTCGCACTCTGCCACTCTCTCTCTCTCTCTCTGTCTCGCACTCT
>NW_014603018.1:0-436 GCF_000485595.1 Priapulus caudatus | reverse complement strand
GAGAGAGAGAGAGCGAGAGAGAGAGAGCCTTTAAGCACAGGAAGACGCGCATTACAGAACCTCATCAGAGCCCGCGCGCGCGTGCGCGTCCGTCTGTCTGTCTACATCCCCAACACGCGTGTCCTCGTGCCCGAAGACAATGACAGGGGACGCCGCTAGTTCACCGATATATACAGGTATATACAGGTATATACAGGTATATACAGGTATATACAGGTATATACAGGTATATACAGGTGTATACAGTGCCCTCATTCACGTGCTTCGATCGTTAGCGGTAATACTCGACGTTCACCGGTTGTCTTTTCGATGCTGAGCGAATGGTCATTGTGTGTTACTGCCGCGGCGGCCGCATCCGTTGCTTGGACACAGATGGACGCGCGTGGACACGGGTAGATGGAGGTGAAGAGGAGGGGGAGGGGAGGGGAGGAGGAGG
>NW_014603017.1:0-436 GCF_000485595.1 Priapulus caudatus | reverse complement strand
GTGTGTGTGTGTGTGTGTGTGTGTGTGTGTGTGTGTGCGTGCGCGCGTGCGTGTGTGTGTGCGTATGGTTGTAAAGAAAGTCACGTAGGAGCGCACGCGGCTGACTGTGACTGTGTGGCCGTGCACGCGTGCGTCTCATTCCAAGAAAAAACGCAAGCAGCAGCAGCAGCAGCAGCAGCATCATCATCAGCAGCAGCAGCAACAGTAGCATCGTCATCAGCAGCAGCAGCAACAGCAGCACCATCATCAGCAGCAGCGGCAACAACAGCATCATCATCAGCAGCAGCAGCAACGCAGCACCACCCCAACAACAACAACAACAACAACAACAACAACAACACCAGCAGCAGCAGCAGCACCATCACCACTACCACCACCAGCAGCAGCAGCAGCAGCAACACCACCACCAGCAGCAGCAGCAGCAGCAGCAGCAGCA
>NW_014603016.1:0-436 GCF_000485595.1 Priapulus caudatus | reverse complement strand
ATGCGTGCGTGCATGCGTGCGTGCGTGTGTGTGTGTGTGTGTGTGTGTGCGTGCGTGCGTGCGTGCGTGTGTGTGTGTGTGTGTTGGGGTATCGTCGGCTTAGTTCGCCTATAACACATCGCATTATGCGGGAGGTTATGAAATAAAGAAAATGCCTTCCTTCCCTATAACGTAATAACACCATAAAGTATTAACGTGGCATTGTGCATGAGCGCGTGTGCGTCAGACTGCCGCGTTGGCGTTGGCGTTGGCGTTGGTTCCCTTAAATGGCAAGCTTTCCTAAGATGCCAGCGACTCGTGCTGACAGTCTATACCCAGATCAGCTTTCTATCGGAGAGTGTGCTCGCCTAGCGTGGCTCAATGTCTCACTCTCTCTCTCTCTCTCTCCCTCTCTCCTCCCTCCTCTTCTTCTCTCTCTCTCTCTCTCTCTCTCTCT
>NW_014603014.1:0-436 GCF_000485595.1 Priapulus caudatus | reverse complement strand
CTTTTTCAGTGTCGATGTCGATACCACCGCCGTGTTGTTCTAAAATTTGTTTTACTGTCGGCATACCAAGCCCGACACCGAAGCCTTTAGTCGAAAACAATGGCTCGTATATCTTCTCTAAGACGTCATCAGACATACCAATGCCGCTATCACTAATCGCAATAACAACCTTGTCTTCATTCAAATACGTCTTTATGCTCAGACGTGAACTCTGCTCATCGAGCAGCTGCTGATCATCATCGAGCATCGCGTGACAGGCATTATCGAATACGTTTATGATTACTCTGCGCAAGCGGTCAGGGTCGATAGCCACCATGACTTCATCGGAACAATACTCAGTTACCAGCTCTATACCTTCTTTCAACATCTGTTCTTTCACTACCGAATCAAGCCAATCGTTGAGAGGCACTGGATGGCGAACCAAATCGGTTATGCG
>NW_014603012.1:0-436 GCF_000485595.1 Priapulus caudatus | reverse complement strand
GAACACTGTCAAGTCAAGCAGGTGCAGAACCGAACAAGAACGATCAAGATGATGGTGGTGACAACACATACGAGTGTAAATTTCTGGAGGCGGGATGGTAGGCTCTGCCATGGCAGCCGCACTAGGTATCAGTCTCACACCATATTTTCATACAAATAGTTATGCTATTATGGTAACCATAATGGCAATACGTTAGATTTACTTATTATAGTTATATGTAGACCTTCGCTCTGCAACAAGGCCATTACCCGTACATATTTACAGGGTTCTCCCTACGTTTGGGAAAACTCCCCCCCCCTCGTTTCAATCGTTGCGCCTCGTTTAAATTACCTACGCCCCGATTAAATCCACCACAATAAAAGTTTGCCAGCGAGGGAATCGATCGTCAGGAATTACCATTCGACCAGGACAACCGACTCGTGTATTTTTAACGTAC
>NW_014603010.1:0-436 GCF_000485595.1 Priapulus caudatus | reverse complement strand
GAGAGAGAGAGAGAGAGAGAGAAGAAAAACAACGACCGCAGAGAGATTCGCTGCAGGCCACCGCCCACGTAAAACTAGGCAAAGCAGTACATTTTTACGCGCATGCATATAATACACTAAATATACAGCCACGCACGCTAAACGCAATTGACGGTCCTCAGCCTGAAATAGCCGTGTTCGCGTGCGTGTGCCCCGCGGGGATGGGGAGCCGTGACGTCATGCGGGGATGGGGAGCTATGACGTTATGCGGTGGGGGGGGGTGATGGTGGTGATCGGTGCTGCTCCCAGCGGACGGAATAATGCGGCCGACGTCGAGTAGCAGACGACATGTGCGTGTGTGTGTTGTGTTGTGTGTGTGTGTGTGTGTGTGTGTGTGTTGTGTGTGCGTGTATGTGCGTGCGTGTGTGTGTGCGTGCGTGCGTGCGTGTGTGTGTGT
>NW_014603009.1:0-436 GCF_000485595.1 Priapulus caudatus | reverse complement strand
TAATTTCGACGCCTAAATTGGGCATTTGCAGATCGACTTCGATTTCCTTATCGTTAAGTTTTCCCTCGCGCAGCATTTTACGGAATTTCTGCCGGGTTCCTTCATCACCGTCGTTAGCGTCTTCTTCAAAGTCTTTCGGGCGTGGTAGCAATGTGTCGAGGACTCTTTCCTCGGCGAAATCTTCGGCACGATGGCGGACACGGGCAACTTCGGCCTCTCGCATGTCTTTTACCGAGACATCAACCAAATCGCGAATAATCGACTCCACATCGCGACCAACATAGCCGACTTCGGTGAATTTTGTCGCTTCGACCTTGATAAACGGGGCATTCGCCAAACGTGCGAGACGACGCGCGATTTCGGTTTTACCCACACCTGTTGGGCCCATCATGAGAATGTTCTTCGGTGTGATCTCGTTGCGCAGTTCTTCGCTAAC
>NW_014603008.1:0-436 GCF_000485595.1 Priapulus caudatus | reverse complement strand
ATATAAGCAGGAGTAGATAATAGGTACTCCTGATATAAGGTAACACAAACATGTAAACGGCCGCACAACTAATTCTTCGTTTGCTTCAATTTCTTAATTCTATTATAAATAAAGTATTTAATTTGCTTCCATGGCCTCTCTGCTAATGTGGATTCGTTCAGCTCGCAAGCCTCACACTCCCTCTTCCCTGGCAGCTTTATTGTTCTTATAAATACTCCAAGATGCCGGTCAATGGCATCCCTCTCTGCATCTGTCCATGGCTTCTTAACCACATTTCGAGTTTGGCATTTCAGAGGCGGTGGTGCATTGGCAGCTTCACATGTATCTATAAATACGCATAAACTAAGTGAAAGACCATCATTCGAGAAGCTGTGATTATCATGTACAGCTAAGCATGAACACATCTACCTGAATTGAATTCAATGGCAAATAGCTA
>NW_014603007.1:0-436 GCF_000485595.1 Priapulus caudatus | reverse complement strand
CACCTCAGTGTCGGGTACTAAATTTAAAACGTCACGTGTTTTCATGCCAATCTTCTGTACGCGTTGATGGCAGGCAACATGATAAGAAATCTTACCGAGTTTATTTTTGAAGTCGGTTATTAGTATGCCACCTTTGTTTCGCAGCATCAGGTACTCAAACGGGTCGAACATGGCATGCATCACTTTCTGCACCTCAGCGTCCTGTGGGAACATCAATGGCAGTTCCTGTTTGAACATCAATGTGCAGGATGGTACCGGTGTGACGATGTCATAACCCTCATCGACGAGCGCGCTTAGTATCTTTATGTTTGTCTGTTTTGCTCGGCTGACGGCATCAAGATCACCGAGTTCGAGTTTTGGCATGCCGCAGCCATTGCGCAATCGCTGGTGTAAACATCGGCGCCCTGTTGTTTGACCTTATTGACTACCGGGCGGC
>NW_014603006.1:0-436 GCF_000485595.1 Priapulus caudatus | reverse complement strand
GTCTTTAAAGCGTCCCGCTTTTTGTGCGGCTTCCGCTTTTTGCTGAGAGTTTGCTGCAAACTCATCTTGAGATTCACGGCTAAAACAATATTGAGTTGCGATATTTTCTGCGGTTGCGCCCATGTGATAGTTGTTAAAAGCATCCCATAGACCATCGCTGATCATGGTGTCTTTTAATTTCCAGTCCATCATTTTCTGACCGTTTCTGGAATTCGGCAATACGTGTGATGATGCGCTCATATTTTCTTGCCCTCCCGCAACGATAATATCCGCATCGCCACAGGCAATCGCTTGGAAGGCAAGTTGTACCGATTTAAGGCCACTGCCACACACTTTGTTGATTGTCATCGCGGGAACAGATTCAGGAATACCTGCTTCAATCAATGCCTGACGCGCGGTGTTTTGACCCAAACCTGCGGTTAATACATGACCCATT
>NW_014603005.1:0-436 GCF_000485595.1 Priapulus caudatus | reverse complement strand
TAAACCCGCAAACCTTTCTATAAAGCGTACGCACTAAACCGACGACCTTTTTCTGCTCTCGCGACCTTCAGGGCGAGTTCAAGGTGACGGAGCGCGAGGTGACGATGGCGGCGGCGACGGCGGCGCTGCGCGACGGCCGGCTGCACGAGTTCTTCGGCGCGGGCACGGCGTGCATCGTGTGTCCCGTCAGCGAGATCGTGTACGGCGGCGAGCGGCTGCAGATCCCGACGATGACGAGCGGCACGACGCGCGACGACGGGAGAGAAGCCGGTGTTCGAGCGTCTCATGAGACGCTCGAACCCGGCTTATCACTTACTTCACTCACTCACTAACTTCACTCATCACCTCGACATTCACTCACTCACTCACTCACTCACTCACTCACTCACTCTCCTCTCTGACATCCCTACCTGTATGTCGTGAGCGCGATCTATGA
>NW_014603004.1:0-436 GCF_000485595.1 Priapulus caudatus | reverse complement strand
GCCAGTCCCAGTGCTAATGCCGCTTGCGCTACCATCGTGCCATCGTCTTCACTACTGGTTTCCATCGGCCGTCCTAATAACAGGTAGGAAAGGGCATCGGTCTGGCCCATGGCCGGAATTGAGAATAATTTCAGCCGGGGTTGTTTGAGCCTTCCGCCGACCTGGATGCCTGCGGTGACGTTGCCGGTTTTTCGTATGGCGCGCATATCCAGTCCGGGGTTAGTAATCGGCCCTCCGGTAAATAGCAGCCGACCATTCTCGATATCGAGCCTTTGTCCATAAGCGCGATAACGACCCTGGGACACTTTGATTTCTCCGGTGCCGCGGGTGAATTGTCCGGGTTTTTCCTCTATTAACAGGTTGCCGCCGAGTTGTCCTTCAAAGCCGAAGCCAAAAAAGCTAACACGATCACCGAGTATCAAATTAACCCGACTAG
>NW_014603003.1:0-436 GCF_000485595.1 Priapulus caudatus | reverse complement strand
TGTGATCGTCTGTTATCGTCCGTGATCGTCTGTGATCGTCTGTGATCGTCGATGATAGTCTGTGATAGTCTGTGATCATCTGTGATCGTCTGTTATCGTCTGTGATTGTGTGTGATCGTCTGCGATCGTCTGTTATCGTCTGTGATCGTTTGTGATCGTCTGCGATAGTCTGTGATCGTCTGTGATCGGCTGTGATTGTCTGTGATCGTCTGTGATCGTCTGCGATCGTCTGTGATCGTCTGCAATCGTCTGCGATCGTTTGCGATCGTCTGTGATCGTCTGTGATCGTCTGCGATCGTCTGCGATCGTCTGCGATCGTCTGTGATCGTCTGCAATCGTCTGCGATCGTTTGCGATCGTCTGTGATCGTCTTTGACCGGAAACCACTTAACCGGAAATAACACTGCCGATGCTTCTGCGCTTCCGGCAATAACCGG
>NW_014603002.1:0-436 GCF_000485595.1 Priapulus caudatus | reverse complement strand
GCGATGATTTCTCGGTAACCGCCGTGTTCGCCAATGTTTTGATTGATAATTTCTACCTGCCAGCGTTTGGTTTCAGCATAACGAGAATACATGCGGAATAAGTCGCCGGCAAAAATAGCCGCTTCATCACCGCCAGTGCCTGCACGAATCTCTAGAAAAATATTGCTGTCATCGTTTGGATCTTTTGGCAGTAATAATTTCTGCAACTCTAATTCCAGTGTTTCAATTTTCGTACTGGTATCTTCTTTTCCTCCGCAGCCATTTCACGAACGTCTGCATCGTCGTCCTTTAGCATTTCTTCTGCAGCATCTAGATCTTCGCTAGCGGCATTATAGTTTTGAAAGCAGTTAACCACGGGTTCTAGTTGTGCGTACTCCTGTGAGAGGGCGCGAAACTGATTTTGGTCATTAATCACGTCAGGCTCTGCAAGCAGACC
>NW_014603001.1:0-436 GCF_000485595.1 Priapulus caudatus | reverse complement strand
TCTCACCTATCTCTCACCCTGTTCTCAGATAGGTGAGAGATAGGTCTCACCTATTCTCACCTATCTCTCACCTAGTCTCTCACCTATCTCTCACCTATCTCTCACCTTATCTTCAAGGTGAGAGATAGGAGAGATAGGTGAGATACAGGTGAGAGATAGGTGAGACACAGGTGAGAGATAGGTGAGACACAGGTGAGAGATAGGTGAGAGATAGGTGAGACACAGGTGAGAGATAGGTGAGAGATAGGTGAGAGATAGGTGAGAGATAGGTGAGAGATGGGTGAGAGATAGGTGAGAGATAGGACACAGGTGAGAGATAGGTGAGAGATAGGTGAGAGATAGGTGAGAGATAGGTGAGAGATAGGTGAGAGATAGGTGAGAGACACAGGTGAGAGATAGGTGAGAGATACACCTATCTCTCACCTATCTCTCACCT
>NW_014603000.1:0-436 GCF_000485595.1 Priapulus caudatus | reverse complement strand
CTGCTGTCGCTGTTGTCGCTGTTGACGCTGTTGTCGCTGTTGTCGCTGTTGTCGCTGTTGTCGCTGTTGTCGCTGTTGTCGCTGTTGACGCTGTTGTTGCTGTTGTCGCTGTTGTCGCTGTTGTTGCTGTTGTCGCTGCTGTCGCTGTCAGCTGATGTCGTAGGTCGTCGCTGGCGCGTCAGGGTGAGCGCATCTCTCACGCTGCTGCTGTTGTTGTTCTTGTTGGTGGTGGTGGTGTGGTGGTGTTGTTGTTATTGTTGTTGCTGCTGTTTTTGGTGGTGTTGTTGTCGCTGATGTTGTTGTTGTTGTCGCTGCTTCTGTTGCTGCTGCTGCTGCTTTGGCTGCTGCTGTTCTTGTTGCTGGCTGGTACTGCTGTTACTGCTGCTGCTGTTGCTGCTGCTGCTGTTGCTGCAGCTGCCGCCGCTGTTGTCGCTTC
>NW_014602999.1:0-436 GCF_000485595.1 Priapulus caudatus | reverse complement strand
CTGACTCATGATATTGCATACCCAATAAACGAGATAATGGGCGCTGTTCATATTTTTATGCTTTAACCATTGGGTGCGATGGTAGAGTATTTCTGCAATCTGTACCGATAGTTGTGTTACTGCATAGAGCGTTTTTTTCTCGTCATACTGAGCGGTGTCATTTACGGTAAACGCCCAAAACCCCTGAATTTCACCCGCAAAGTTCAATGGAACAAGGTATTCAATTTCCTGCTCGTCTAATCTTTTTAAGTACTTACCCGTGAGACGTAAGACACCGGCTTTTTCTATCGCTGTTGTGTAGGGTGCTCGTTGGTAATCTCGTCGCATCTCGGAGATGTCGTCTAAGCTACAATTTAACGCTTTAATCTCTTTCACTCGGTGATCGTTTTCAACACGCTCAAGAAATATGGTTCGATTTAACGACAGAGTCTGAGTG
>NW_014602997.1:0-436 GCF_000485595.1 Priapulus caudatus | reverse complement strand
GCGTAGTCAGCGAACCATTAAAGCGATAATAATTTTTCACATCACCTTCAAATTCCAATGATTTCAAAGCCTTTGAATCAAGCTTTTTCGACTCACCCGCTTTTCGTGGAATACTTTTCCATAATGCAGTCAACAACTCATCGTCTTTGCCCGGCTCAAACATCATACCAACCACAGCAATCTCATTTGCTTTATTCAAATGCACAAAATGCACTTCTAAAGGAAAGCTCTGTCCATTAATTTTGTTTTCACTCGGAGTATGGAAATGAAACTGCTTAAGCGCAAACTTTTCACCATCTAAAGTGATTTCTCCACCAGACCACAAGTTAACTTGGACAGTATGACCATTATTTACAATATCACTCGCTGTAAGCATATTGTATTTAAACTTAATGGGTTCCAGATCAGCATCCATGGCCCCTTTAATATCAACAGG
>NW_014602996.1:0-436 GCF_000485595.1 Priapulus caudatus | reverse complement strand
ATAAAAGGCATCGGTGTCAATAATACCGAGCTTTTTTTGATGCGCAAGACTGAGTTGATCAAAGCTGAGTAGGTCATAAATATTCCGCCATTGTTTGTTGATCTTTAATGACAGCGTTGGGTTAAGGAGGTAGTTGTCTGGCATAACGCGATAGAATAACTTTAGGCTAGCAGGGTTATTGTTATGCATTCTGTGAGTCGAGAGCAATTCGCTTATGTACTCATGGTTATAAATTTTTTCATCTAATAATGCTGCTGGCAGGTGAGAGCTTGCCTCGATAAGATCGTGAGGTGTGAAACCGCCACCGGTAAATATCATTTTCTGTGGTAGTGTTTCATAAAATAAAGCCATTATTAGGTTTATAATAAAAAATTCGCTGGAATGTTTGTCTAATTTAATATATTGATTATCTACTCTAATATTTAAACTACTTGGT
>NW_014602994.1:0-436 GCF_000485595.1 Priapulus caudatus | reverse complement strand
CAATATCGCTATCGTCACTATCTTTCCCTCCACCCAACCTTTCATGTAGGACAAATGTATATGCGTGAATCAATCCACATATATATTCATCTGTCCGTCCGTTCGTCCCTCTGTCCGTCTGCCCGTCTGTCCGTCTGTCCGTCTGCCCGTTCGTCTGTCCATCTGTCCGTCTGTCCGTCTGTCTGTCCATCTATCCGTCAGTCCGTCTGTCTGTCCATCGAGTCACGGCCCACTAATGTACCTTGTCCCGGTGCGGCAATGATAGACTGTCACTAGCGTTGTCGCCGCAAGTAAACGGAGGATGTGGCAGTCTAACAGGAATCACTCCCCATACTTAATACACGCGCGCATATATAAATAAATAATAAATAAATAAATAAATAAATATATATATATATCAAGAGTACATAATAGACATCTCTATTATGAGCTCTTG
>NW_014602993.1:0-436 GCF_000485595.1 Priapulus caudatus | reverse complement strand
CGCTACAGTTTTCACTGAAAAATCTGTTTTAAATTGTTCTATAGCATTCCGTCTTTGTTCGGCTCTTCTCTCCTGCTGTTCATTCTCTCGCTTCTCCGCTCTCTTCTGCTCTTGTTTTTGTTGTTGGATCAGCGCTTCGCTCTTCCAGTCTTCTTTCAATGCTTTGATAAAATAGCCTGATATTGATGCTTTAATTTTCCCTGCTTGTTCGGCTTCCTCAGTGATTTTTAACTTTTCGGCAATGTACGCTTCCCCGTATTGCTCCAGAAAAGACACAGCATTTTCTTTTGAAATACCTATTGCAAGCATTTCTTTTAGTTCGTTTTTTCTGTATAACCTTGATGGTCTATATTTTGGGGAGGTAGAGGAGGGAGGCTTCTTTTTTGTCTGGCTTTTTTTAAGGATAGTAAATTTTATCTTCCCAATACTTCGCCCT
>NW_014602992.1:0-436 GCF_000485595.1 Priapulus caudatus | reverse complement strand
GCTCGGACCCAAAGGCGTGTTTGTTTATACCGTGGCGCCGGGTTTTGTCGAGACCGAAATGGCTGCTGCAATTCTGGCGACGGCAGAAGGTGACGATATTCGCAATCAAAGCAGTATGGGCCGTGTCGCCCAGCCCGAAGAAATCGCTAAAACCATCGGCTTCCTGGCCTTTGAAGCACCGGCGTTTGTGACTGGCTGCATTATCGATGTCAACGGTGCTTCTTATTTGCGATCCTGAGTAACTCAGGCGACCTTTTTCGGTGGCTGTTCCTGATTGTTATATCCCAGATTAGCCGATAGACGTTTTTCAGCAGATTCTATACTCATGTTCTGCCTGATCGCGTAATCGCTTAGTTGATCACGATTAATTTTACCAACACCAAAATACTTCGATTCGGGATGTGAAAAATACCAGCCACTGACCGAGGCGGCGGGT
>NW_014602991.1:0-436 GCF_000485595.1 Priapulus caudatus | reverse complement strand
CCATAAGAACTAAATACAAAAGGTACGCCAAGGGTTTCGGCATAATTGAGTGCTTGTTGCATACCAGAACCGACACTGTGACGATTATCTTTGGCTTCGATGACGGCTAGTGGGATATTGGATTTGTAATACAGAATATAGTCGGCTCGTTTTTGTTCACCTCGGCTGTGCAATTTACCGCGCACGATAATTCGACCTTTGGTGAAGCTTACTTCTTCGCGAATCTGACTGTGTAGATCCCACCCGGCGTCTGTGATAGCTGGCGTGATGAATTTGGTGCAGATGTCACGTTCAGAGAGGCTTTTCTTGTCGACCATAGTTAGAAGTGTAGCAGTGTTAGGTTAATTAACCAGATATCTATTCATATCAATTTTCAGAAATTAACAAAGCAATTCATTTTCAACCAATTTGACCCAGTATGCCGCCCCAAGGGGAA
>NW_014602990.1:0-436 GCF_000485595.1 Priapulus caudatus | reverse complement strand
CATCGGTTTCAACCAACTCAGCGATTGTTTGAACCTTGATTGTTCGTGCAATACGGCTGATCGCAACAACTTTTGCTAAATCTTCTTCATCCTTCAATATATTCCAAACTAGGCCGCCTTCAATTTTAATAAAATCAACTTTAATTTTTCTTAATAAATCGAGAGAGTCACGATTATGATTGAAACTACACAGTGAAATGCGGCACCCTAATTGACGCATCTGATCAGCGAATCGTAACGTTTCAGCGGGGTTCGATAGTGCATCGGATTCCTCGACTTCAAAGCAAATTGTTTTTGCGGATATTTTAAATTTTTGTAATTGTTTTTGAACAAATGCCGGGAAGTTTGTATTCCTAATTGTATCCTTGGACACATTAATACTAAAAACTAAGTTTGAAGTTGCTTTATGCGCAGATAACCATTTCACAATATGACT
>NW_014602989.1:0-437 GCF_000485595.1 Priapulus caudatus | reverse complement strand
TGTTTCCAGCCATGCTAACGCTACTGCCGCCGACAAAACCCGCTCTAAAACACGATTTCACTATCGCTATTACCGATTTCTTTGCTCGCATCATCCAACGTTTTCAAAAAACAGTCCTGTTCCTCTTTCTGCTTTTTGCGATAGCCGCTGTCGTAGGGCTTAGTAAACTCAGTGTCGAAAATCGGTTCATTGATTACTTTAAAGAGAGCACCGAAATTTATCAGGGCATGATTCTTATCGACGAGACACTGGGCGGTACCACGCCATTAGATGTCATCATCGATGCGCCAGCAGAATTCCTCGAACCTGCAGAACCAGAAGAAGAGGAAGAAAGCTCATTCCTGGATATTTTTGATTTTGATCTGACAGATGAAGAAGGCATTACTAACACCAGCTACTGGTTCAACAGCGTTATGCTTTCAGAGGTCGATAAGATA
>NW_014602988.1:0-437 GCF_000485595.1 Priapulus caudatus | reverse complement strand
AAATATGCTTAAGTTATAGCTAACATCAGCACACTTTACCAAACTATTTAGTGAGACTGACATAAATAAAAAACACCTGCCCATTTCATCATCGCTGCGAACAAGCGCACACAAAGGTTTCATTAGCCATTGTTCATCGCTACAATCATAGACATGGATGTCTCACATATACTCGACCAATTAAATAAACCACAACGCGACGCTGTTTCTGCCGCCGCTCAACCCATCTTGGTACTTGCTGGCGCAGGCAGTGGCAAAACACGCGTCTTGGTACACCGCATCGCGTGGTTAATCCAAGTGGAAAAAGTGTCGCCCTTTGCGATACTCGCCGTGACTTTTACCAACAAGGCCGCCGCAGAAATGCGCGGACGAATTGAACAGCTACTCGGCTCTCCCGTTGGCGGTATGTGGGTAGGAACCTTTCATGGTTTGTCACA
>NW_014602986.1:0-437 GCF_000485595.1 Priapulus caudatus | reverse complement strand
AGTTCAAAACTGCGGCCAAAGCCCCCAAATCGGCAAAACCGGCCAAACCGGCCAACGTATCCAGACTCAAGGGCAAGAAGCGCCGCTGAGGGTTGACGGGGTTTGTTTCCGCAGGGGCCAGATCTTTCCCCAAGTGGAGTGAACTCAGATAACCAGAAATCTGAAATTGGTGACGCACATTAAAGGGGCCGAAAGCTCCCCTTGAGGCGGACAATATCGGCGTCAGCCGCGCCATGCGCCACGTAGAACTCCTGCCAATTCCGCGTCCCCTCACGAACCTCATCAATAATCGTGTTTGCCGCAACCAACTTCAGTCCAAAAGCGGGCGCAGCAGTTTGAAGGTTCTCCAGCGATGCCTCCCGCCCTGCTTTACCAAAGTGAAGGGTCTGATGGTAGACCTCCCCCGATTGGGGGAAAGGGAGAATGTCATAAGCTGG
>NW_014602985.1:0-437 GCF_000485595.1 Priapulus caudatus | reverse complement strand
CAGTAAACACCCATCCTTTACACAGTAAAAACCTATCCTTACACAGTAAACACCCATCATTACACAGTAAACACCCATCGTTACACTGTAAACACCTATCCTTACACAGTAAAAACCCATCCTTACACAGTAAACACCCATCCTCACACAGTAAACACTCATCCTTACACAGTAAACACTCATGCTTACACAGCAAACAACCATCCTTACACAGTAAACACCTATCCTTACACAGTAAACACCCATCCTCACACAGTAAACACTCATCCTTACACAGTAAACACTCATGCTTACACAGCAAACAACCATTCTTACACAGTAAACACCCATCCTTACACAGTAAACACTCATGCTTACACAGTAAACACCCATCCTTACACAGTAAACGCCCATCCTTACACAGTAAACACCCATCCTTACACAGTAAACACCCATCC
>NW_014602984.1:0-437 GCF_000485595.1 Priapulus caudatus | reverse complement strand
TGTGTGTGTGTGTGTGTGTGTGTGTGTGTGTGTGTGTGTGTGGTGTGTGTGTGTGTGTGTGTGTGTGTGTGTGTGTGTGTGTGTGTGTGTGTGTGTGTGTGTGTGTGCGTGTGTGAGTGCGTGTCTAGCATGCGTGTGTGGGCGTGTAGGCGTCTTTGTTTGTGTGTGTGCGTGTAGCTTTATTCAAAAACTGTACACGGAGAATAGTTATGGCGAGCACAATTGACTATACCGTACGTCATCATTCAACCGCTACAATAGCGTTCACACGATAATCGCAGATTTCCTGTAGTTTTCCTGATGGCTGTCCAAGAGAAACAAGAAAACCGGCTAAGGGTGTATCGAATAATCGTATGGCATGATGACGAGACAAGCCCAAGCTCAAATGATCACGCGGCCTCAATCTCTCTTTTTCCTTCTCTCTCTCTCTATCTCTC
>NW_014602982.1:0-437 GCF_000485595.1 Priapulus caudatus | reverse complement strand
CTCTCTCTATCTCTCTCTCTCTCACTCTCTCTCTCTCTCTCTCTCTCTCTCTCTCTCTCTCTCTCTCTCTCTCTCTCTCTCTCTCTCTCTCTCTCTCTCTCTCTCTCTCTACTCTACTCTCTACTCTCTCTCTCTCTCTCTCTCTCTCTCTCTCTCTCTCTCTCTCTCTCTCTCTCTCTATCTCTCTCTCTCTCCCGCTCTCCCGCTTGCTCTCTCTCTCTTTCTCGGCCGGATAACAAATACATTAATATGCAAATACTGCTGGCGTCGTTGTGACGTCACTAACAGATGTTTCTCCGTAAAGAAAGAGGAGAACGCGGGGTGCGGTACAGCGGGGCGGCTTATAAGCCTTGCCGTGTGATACGCAGTACACCCCTCGTTACCCCCCATGTGTTCAAATGACACACACACACGCACACATACACTATGTTTCTCTC
>NW_014602981.1:0-437 GCF_000485595.1 Priapulus caudatus | reverse complement strand
ATTGAATTAGGGTCAACCACTTCAACCTGCATCACGTCACTTACCACGAAGGCAGTTTGTTTCTGACCGTTTTTGCATACGATAACTGGGGTGTCAAGGTTATAAGATTCAGTGGGTTTCATCCCTAGCCAGAGGCCTAGATCAATAACTGGAATACTCGTGCCGCGATAGTCCATTAATCCTACTAAATAATCGGCGCTATTAGCAATTGGTTGTAATGCTGTCAGTGGCAGAACGCATTCGACAAAGTTCAGATCAATCGCATATTGTTCTTTTTGTAGGCATATCGGTAATATTTGACGTGCTGAAAGAGGTAGTATTTGTTGGTTTTCTATTGCGTCATTAGGATGATTTTCTTGCATTGAATCCCCATTCAGTTTTGAACATATAACAAAGATCTATCTAAATTTAACGTCAAAACTTATGGTTTCTTAAGG
>NW_014602980.1:0-437 GCF_000485595.1 Priapulus caudatus | reverse complement strand
CCGAGACAAGTTGTTTTTATTTCTCAGCGGCTGTTAGGCGGGCCATCTCTCTATATTGAAAAATACGGACACCCACGCTTACGTCAACGACACCTGCCTTTCAGCATTGGAGTCGAAGAAAGAGACCAATGGTTATTGTGTATGAACCAAGCACTAGACGAACAAATGGAGGACGATCAATTGAAAAACCATCTTAAGCAGGCTTTCAGTAATATGGCCGATCACATGATAAATCAATAAAATGTCCATTATAGTCATCCTGCATTCAGAGTAAGAGGATTATAATGTAATCGAGATTACTCATCATTCTACCCTAGCAAGAAAATAGTAATATAAAACCAATAAGTATTGATTTTATATTTTTATACCTTCCTAATACACTGGCAGATGTGTAACCTTAGAGTGACACTGATACTATTTGCGACCACCACACTTCG
>NW_014602979.1:0-437 GCF_000485595.1 Priapulus caudatus | reverse complement strand
ACACACACACACACACACACACACACACACACACACACACACACACACACACACACACACACACACACACACACACACACACACACACACACACACACGCCTGGTGATCACTATTGGCTCTGATTCATATCCCGTGGGTGGAAGGAAACGAGTTGATGGACACGTACTCGCTCACGCGCCTCGGCCTGCTATTGGCTGCTCGCAGTGACGGTGATAGATTACCACGACGTAGAAATATCGAAGATTTTACTCGTAAATAAATATACGATACGGGGGGGGGGAGGGGTGTTTACGCGTTTAGATGAGCGTATATCGTATTGCGTAAGTTAATTACAGTGAAACGCAAAACCGCTTCTTCTATCTCAAAAATCCGAAATTCTTCTGCCTCCAATAAGCAATACGAATACCGTAAACCCCCGTTACTCTCTCTCTCTCTC
>NW_014602978.1:0-437 GCF_000485595.1 Priapulus caudatus | reverse complement strand
ATAATGTTGTGGATCTACCTTGTTGAGTCCAAGGTTCAAAGCAATACCTTTAGTCATGACAGCCTCCCTATCTATAGTCTCGGCTATTTATTCTTCGGGGTGTATTTAAACTAAGGTATTGAGTTGTATTTAATTAAATACCAAGAGAGCCCGATATTTGATAGGGGAAACGATAGTTATCCAATAAAGTGTATCTATGCGTATAAAGATATAACATAATTTGGAAAAAGTCTAATGTAATTATTTAAATGTCAATATTATTCGGTTAACTGGTGTTTTCTATAAGACTAAAGGTCTATTTGTATGATAAGCATCGTTTGCATTGCCTTCGATACACTCTTCTGAGCCAAGTGGCGATTCACAAAACGTGATCTAGTTTTCGTTTTTAGTAGCTCTCACATTCCTCCCAAAACACTCTTCTGAAACAATCGTCCACC
>NW_014602977.1:0-437 GCF_000485595.1 Priapulus caudatus | reverse complement strand
GACGACGACGACTACACACACACACACACACACACACACACACACACACACACACACACACACACACACACACACACACACACACTCACTCACATGCGCACATGCCCACACTCACACACTCACACACATACGCGCATTTCTCTTTCTCTCTGTCACGTACGCATTGCACATACACACGTGCGCCGACAATGTTTTTTCGCTTGCTACTTTCAATCTTCATGAGGATCAATAAAAGTACGACATCACGCTTCTCCTCTTTGATAGTAAATATGTCATTCGAGTTCTTAACAATATTACAGTCGTGCGAAATGAGGAACGACACGTATATCATATCTCCATGCATTTCATACGTCGTATCTTGCACGACGAAAGCCTGGCAATATATATAACGATACGGCTAGTTAAAAATGCCAAACCATTATATATATATATATATA
>NW_014602976.1:0-437 GCF_000485595.1 Priapulus caudatus | reverse complement strand
CTCTCTCTCTCTCTCTCTCTCTCTCTCTCTCTCTCTCTCTCTCTCTCTCTCTCTCTCTCTCTCTCTCTCTCTCTCTCTCTCTCTCTCTCTCTCTCTCTCTCTCTCTCTTCTCTTTTAATTATACCGATGTGCTAGTGAATGCGTGGGAATAAACGCAGACACCCATCAGGCGTGAAGCCGCCAACGTGTGGCCACGTCGCTCTAAAAAACCAACGCCAAGGAGCTTCCTTCGCAATTCACTCACCTATCTTAATTCACTCACCTATCTTAATTCACTCACCTATCTTACTCGTGTGCTCGCTCGGGCAGATGAACGATGAAATGCGCGCTCTCGTTCGCTATTTATACCTCGCCGCGCCAAGCCACGCCTCCTCCGGTCACGTGATCGCAGATGCTGACATGTGAGCGCCGCGATGACTCGGCAACTTTTTTGCCGG
>NW_014602975.1:0-437 GCF_000485595.1 Priapulus caudatus | reverse complement strand
GGCCTATAGGTTTTTAAGGCAAGGCAGGAGACTTTATCCAGCATCTCAACGCCTTTTCTCCGATAATGTTCGGGATTCGACTCCGTTCGTTGTCTACATGCGGCTGGCAAACGACTGCGGCACATACCCGTCTGCAGCTGCTCCCGCGCTTGTGCGGCAACTCGCATTCTCGGCAGTTTAGCTACGTCTTGTGGTCGTGACTTCGTTCGCTGCTGCATCGCCCTACACGCACGAAGACACACACGCCTGCACACGCACACGCACACGCCCACGCACACGCACACGCCCACGCACACGCACACGCACACACGCCCGCACACACAGGTGGCCGCACACGCACACACACGCGCCCGCACACGCACGCCAGCACACGCACGCCCGCACACGCACACACACCACACACGCACGCCCGCACACGCACACACACCACACACGCA
>NW_014602974.1:0-437 GCF_000485595.1 Priapulus caudatus | reverse complement strand
AGTCTACCACTCAGCCAGTCTACCACTCAGCCAGTCTACCACTCAGCCAGTCTACCACTCAGCCAGTCTACCACTCAGCCAGTCTACCACTCAGCCAGTCTACCACTCAACCAGTCTACCACTCAGCCAGTCTACCACTCAGCCAGTCTACCACTCAGTCCAGTCTACCACTCGCCAGTCTACCACTCAGTAGACTGGCTGAGTGGTAGACTGGTTGAGTGGTAGACTGGTTGAGTGGTAGACTGGCTGAGTGGTAGACTGGATCAGCCAGTCTACCACTCAGCCAGTCTACCACTCAGCCAGTCTACAACTCAACCAGTCTACCACTCAACCAGTCTACAACTTAAGCAGTCAACCACTCAGCCAGTCTACCACTCAATCGGTCTACCACTCTGCCAGTCTACCACTCAGCCAGTCTACCAGTCAACCAGTCTACC
>NW_014602973.1:0-437 GCF_000485595.1 Priapulus caudatus | reverse complement strand
TCTCACGATTTCTCGCAGCCGCCGGGAATCGAGTCATCTCACGATTTCTCACAGACGACTCGATTCCTGGGAACGTCTGCGAGGAATCGTAAGACGACGCGGCAAAGTCGCGAGCAAGGTCGGCGTTTGTCGCAGTCGGCGTTTCTTCAGTTGTTTTGGGTGATCCCCGGCGCGTACTCGACGATTCGAGCAATGAGCCCACGTCTTAGAACGCGCACGTCCCCAGCGCAAACCGACCTCATGTTACCCATGCAAACGTCATCCGGCTTTGATGGTGTGATCACGGTTCAGGGGAAATGAACGCGGAACGAATCCGGGCTGTCAGCGCTCGCTGCTGTCCGTGAAACAGGAGTTCCCTCGGTGGGACTACGTATTCAGGTATACACATGCACACACGCACACACACATACACTCTCTCTCTCTCACACACATGCGCG
>NW_014602972.1:0-437 GCF_000485595.1 Priapulus caudatus | reverse complement strand
TGTGTGTGTGTGTGTGTGTGCGTGCGTGCGTGCGTGCGTGCGTGCGTGCGTGCGTGTGTGTGTGCGCGCGCGCGCGCGCGTGCGCGTGTGTGTGTGTGCGCGCATTTATGAATGCCCGCGTGTGCGCGTGTGTGCGCGCGTGTGTATGTGTGCGTGTGCGTGTACGTGTATGCGGGCAGTCGTGTGTCTATTAGACAGACACGCGGCCCCTCCGTTTTAATATTATTTTCGTTGGCAGCGACGGCCAGTGACCTGCAATGAAGGGAAGCCAGCGAGCAGATGTCTCATGTTGTTTGTTCGCAGGGATCAACGCCTGCCTGCATGTGGTGTATTTGCATTATCGTTGCTATCTCGCATCGCCTGGGTGCTAAAATGATGCTAGTGAGAGAGGCGGAGAGAGAGAGAGAGAGAGAGAGAGAGAGAGAGAGAGAGAGAGA
>NW_014602971.1:0-437 GCF_000485595.1 Priapulus caudatus | reverse complement strand
CGAAGTCTTGTCGAGCATCGCCAGTTCGTGCGGCGGCGCATCGTTGACGATCTTGCCCGATTCCATGAACACGATGCGGTCGGAAATGCGGAACGCAAAGTTGATTTCATGGGTGACGATAATCATGGTCATGCCTTCGCGCGCGAGTTCTTCGATGACCTTGAGCACTTCGCTGACCAGTTCCGGATCGAGCGCCGAGGTTGGTTCGTCGAACAGGACGATCGAAGGCTGCATCGCCAGTGCCCGCGCGATCGCCACGCGCTGCTGCTGACCACCCGACAATTGATGCGGATACTTGTGCGCATGCGCGGCCATGCCCACCTTCGCCAGCAGACGCATGCCCGCCTCGTCGAGCGACGCGCCGTTCTGACGCCCGTGATAGCGCGGCGCGAGCGTCACATTCTGAAGCACGGTCTGGTGCGGAAACAGATTGAAGC
>NW_014602970.1:0-437 GCF_000485595.1 Priapulus caudatus | reverse complement strand
ACACCCCTCGGCCTCGCGCTCCGTTCTTCTGAAAAGGAATTTTTCTAAAATCGTCGGAGCGCTGGCGGAGGGAAGGCAGGCATCATGATCAATAATTGACCGCGCAGCACCGCGTAATATAGCAGCTATAGTCGCCTAACACCAAGCACAACTCTATAGCTCTATAGCACAACGCTATAGCTGCCTCCTCCTCCTCCTCCTCCTCCTCCTCCTCCTCCTCCTCCTACGTCCGTCCCTCGCCGCATCGCACCGATTCTCCCGCCATTGTCGTCTGCGCGCGCCGTCGATTTTTTTCTTTCCCGTCGTTCATATTTGCTGCTGCTGCTGCTGCTGCTGATGATGATGATGGTGGTGGTGGTGGTGGTGCTGGTGGTGGTGGTGGTGGTTGTGGTGTTGGTGGTGGTGGTGGTGGTGGTGTTGGTGGTGTTGGTGGTGGT
>NW_014602969.1:0-437 GCF_000485595.1 Priapulus caudatus | reverse complement strand
CCTTAATTCAACGTGCTATCGAAATCAAAACAGCTTGGAAAAGTGGCGACCGCAGCTATCAGCCACTCAAGAATCAAACACTGGCGATGATTTTTGAAAAAGCATCGACACGCACGCGGGTTTCCTTTGAAACGGGCATGACACAGCTTGGTGGTCATGCCATGTTTTTATCGCCTCGCGATACTCAACTGGGTCGCGGCGAACCAATTCAAGATAGTGCCCGCGTCATTTCGAGCATGGCAGACATTGTGATGATCCGTACCTTTGCGCATGAAATTATCGAAGCTTTTGCTCGCTACTCTAGCGTTCCAGTGATTAACGCCTTAACCGATGACTATCATCCCTGTCAGTTATTAGCTGACATGATGACCTATCAAGAGCATCGCGGCGACATTCAAGGCAAGGTCGTCACCTACATCGGGGATGGCAATAATATG
>NW_014602968.1:0-437 GCF_000485595.1 Priapulus caudatus | reverse complement strand
ACGACCAGCGTCTGCAGGGAGACGGCGCCGAAGCGGCTGATGGTCTCCCCCTGCATCCCGAGCGCCAGTGCCAGAATCGGGAGCTCAACCGGCACCCGCAACGCGGGATATCCGCGCACGACACCGGCTATGACGAGCAGCACGGCCATGATGCACAGTTCGAGTGGCGGCCGCTTCAGGTGACGCCGGATCAGGCTCGCGATCATGCAGCCGATAAAGAACGCACCGATGGCAAACGCAAGCAGCGCAAAACGGGACCATGCCTGCTGCGCCAGGCTCCAGCCCAGTTGCACGGTGTTGCCCGTCATGATGGCAGGATAGATCCCACCCGCGTCCTTGTACCCGATCACCTCCACGAAACCGCAAACGGTGGTGAGCGCGACAACACGCCGTACATTGACGCGCAGCGGGAGTGCGGCCGGAGGCGCGACAGCCAT
>NW_014602967.1:0-437 GCF_000485595.1 Priapulus caudatus | reverse complement strand
ATGGCAGATGAGAAGGCAGGTGTGAGGGATGCTGTGATGGTAAGTGTGAAGGCAGGTGTGAGGGATGATGTGATGGCAGGTGAGAAGGCAGGTGTGAGGGATGCTGTGATGATAGGTGTGAAGGCAGATATAATGGAAGCTGCAAAATATGTGGTGGGCAGTGTAGCCAGACGTGAAATATACTGTGTAGGCAAACGTGACACAAGATGCTGTGATGACAGCTTTGAAAGCAGGTGTGAGGGATGCTGTGAAGGCAGGTGTGAGGGATGCTGTGATGGCAGATGAGAAGGCAGGTGTAAAGGGTGCTGTGATGTCAGGTGTGAAGGCAGGTGTGAGGGATGCTGTGATGGCAGGTGTGAGGGATGCTGTGATGGCAGGTGTGAGGGACGCTGTGATGACAGGTGTGAGGGATGCTGTGATGGCAGGTGTGAGGAATG
>NW_014602966.1:0-437 GCF_000485595.1 Priapulus caudatus | reverse complement strand
GAGAGAGAGAGAGAGAGACTATAGATACATACGGACGAAACATTTTTAGTTCGTTTGTGTTGTTACGAAGTATCTAACGCGCGTGCCTGACAAACGTACGATCGGCTTACGATGCTGAAGTACTTGACGGCTGCGATTTTGCGCTACCTGCTGCATAGACAATGAAACGCAACCCACAAAAATCTCTTCGATTTTTTTTTTATAGTTGGTCGATTTTACGTGACGATTCTAACATTGTACGAAGATGACCTAGTCCCCTGAATAAAAAGGCTCTTTAACACAGTTCCTGCGTGTGCTCGAAACCGTCCTACATTATTATATTGAAACCGCTGTTTGAACCCTGTGCATTCCAAACTTTGCCGCACTCTTTCGGGAAGTCTTGAGGCACGTAGCTAGACTAGTCGCGCGCGCTCCGCTCTCTCTCTCTCTCTCTCTCT
>NW_014602965.1:0-437 GCF_000485595.1 Priapulus caudatus | reverse complement strand
AAATCGTACATCGTATTAAGCAATATTTTTCCATGATAGTACGTAAACCACGAGCACCGGTATTTCTTTCCATCGCCTTTTCAGCAATTGCAATCAATGCGTCTTCACGAAAATCCAGATCCACATCTTCCATCTCAAACAACTTTTTATATTGTTTCGTCAAGGCATTTTTAGGTTCAGTCAAAATACGAACTAAAGCATCAACATCGAGTTCTTCTAGAGTGGCAACCACAGGAAGACGCCCTATAAATTCAGGAATCAAGCCATAGCGAACCAAGTCTTCAGCCTCAATACTTTTGATCACTTCGCCAAAATTCTTACCATCATCCGGCTTCTTAACATCTGCACCAAAACCGATACCCTGTTTCATCAATGACAACCTTACTGACCTCTTCCAATGATGGTAAATCGTACATCGTATTAAGCAATATTTTTTC
>NW_014602964.1:0-437 GCF_000485595.1 Priapulus caudatus | reverse complement strand
GTCAACAAATTGGTGGTGAGCCTGCCGTTACGGTCGGCTGTCGTCAGTGTCATGGTTCGATCGTCAAGGTTAATGCTGATGGAACGCTTGATCCATCGACCTGGCCGAATACCGGTATTGGCCGTGTGAATCCGGACGGCTCCAAAGGGACCTGTTCTGCTTGTCACACCCGTCACCGTTTCAGCCGCGAGCAGGCTCGCAAACCAGAAAACTGTGGTAAATGTCACCTCGGTCCTGACCATCCGCAGAAAGAGGTCTACGAAGAGTCGAAGCACGGCATTCTTTATCGCGCCTTCAGTGATGAAATGAATATGGACCAGAAAAAATGGGTCGCCGGTGAAGATTATTATGACGCACCGACCTGCGCCACTTGTCACATGAGTGCCTCGCGCGGTCAAGGCGTAACCCACGATGTTGGTAATCGTCTCAGTTGGAAC
>NW_014602963.1:0-437 GCF_000485595.1 Priapulus caudatus | reverse complement strand
GAACCCGAGACAATAATATTTTTCAATACAATCTTGCCTGGTTGCGCCGTTTTAGAAAGAGCCTCAGAAACCAAAACGACCTGAGTAAGGAACTTCCAGAGAACGATGTTTTTATCGCTAATTTGTATTGGCAGGATTTATTTAAATTGGGATTCAACTCCCAGTTCATCATCGCCTACAACCGAAGCCGTGAAAAAGGAACACGTATTATCGCAGATGGTTCTTTTCTTAACCAATTAGCCACTGTCCAGGAAAACGCTCAGCATGATTATGATATCGTCTATCTTGGTTATAACGGCGACGGTCATTTTGGGCGTATCAATTTAACCACGTCAATTTACTACGCCACCGGGAAAGAATCAAAAGGCGTTTTTGTCAATAGGAATACCGATGTAAGCGCGTTTTTTGGCGCAGGTGAAATATCGATTGATTTTGAC
>NW_014602962.1:0-437 GCF_000485595.1 Priapulus caudatus | reverse complement strand
AATTTAATGTCTGTGCCTGGGTCGCCACGCATGATTTTTACTGCGTCGTTTAATGACATACCTTTAACAGATTTTTCATCAAGTCGAATGATTAGATCACCCGACTCAAGGCCAGCACGAAAAGCTGGCGTGTCGTCGATAGGTGAAATAACTTTAACAAAGCCGTCTTCCATGCCAACTTGAATGCCTAAGCCACCAAATTTACCAGTGGTGCCAATTTTTAATTCTTTATATTCGTCAGGGTTTAGATAAGTTGAATGTGGATCTAAACCAGAAAGCATGCCGCGAATTGCATTTTCTAATAAAGTTTTGTCATCAACGTCTTCGACATAGTCTGTTTTAATGCGTGCAAAGATGTCTGAGAAATTGCGTAGCTCGTTAAGTGGTAACCCCGCAGATTCTTGGGCAATTTTTTTATCAGCCATAACGCTGCTGGT
>NW_014602961.1:0-437 GCF_000485595.1 Priapulus caudatus | reverse complement strand
CGACAGAGAGAGAGAGAGAGAGAGAGAGAGGGAGAGAGCGAGCTCCCGCTGTGCCCGATCAGCACACACCTGCCGTAGCTCGGCCGGTGTCCATCATCGAACACCTGCCGTAGCTCGGCCAGTGATCGAACGCCCACCGCTGCTCGGCCATTGTCCACGGCTGTCGCGGAATGTCACCGGCAGTGTCGCGTTCGTCCCTGTCGTTGCGTCATCGTCGCGGCTGCGTGACAGTGTGGGCGGATGCTGGCTGCATGCTGTTACAACACTTCCCGCTGCATGATGTGCTCTTCCTGGTGCCTGCGGCGTCTGTGCTGCGCTGCGCACTGCTGCTGCCAGTAGTACAGATAACGAACAGAACAGGCATGTGCGTGTGACAGTAACGTAAACGCAAAGTCGGCAAAAGCTAAGATCGCGCGCTCTCTCTCTCTCTCTCTCTC
>NW_014602960.1:0-437 GCF_000485595.1 Priapulus caudatus | reverse complement strand
ACGCACGCACGCTACACACGCACGCACGCACGCACGCACACGCACGCACACGCACACGCACGCACGCACGCACGCACGCACGCACGCACGCACACGCACGCGCACACATAACACGTACACGCGCACACGTACACGCGCACACACGCACATACGCACGCACATACGCACGCGCACACACGCACACACGCACGCACGCACGCACGCACGCGCACGCACACACACACATAACACGTACACGCGCACACGTACACGCGCACACACACGTATAATTCTGTTATTATTTTTATTACCCCTGACATCTATATATACACATCAACGTTTACACTAGACACACACGCGGCCCTGAACATGCTTACAACATAAAAGGATTGACTACACAGCAACCTCGCTGCGCATGCGCACCAGCGTTTCTTCGCTAAACAAAAGCCCGTCAAGAA
>NW_014602959.1:0-437 GCF_000485595.1 Priapulus caudatus | reverse complement strand
GTGTGTGTGTGTGCGCGCGTGTGTGTATGTATGCGTGCGCGCGCGCGTGTGTGCGCGTGCGGGTGTATGCGTAGGCGCGTGTGTGTGTACGCGTGCGTGTGTATCTGTGTGTGTGCGCGTGCGTGCGCGTGTGTGTGTATGTGTGTGCGCGTGCGTGCGTGCGCGTGTGTGTGAACGTAGCAGCGCACTATTGCGAAAATGATATTCATATTTCATTTTCCCTGGACAATATTTATATTTAATTGTTCCGGGACGACATCAGGGAGAGAGAGAGCAATAATGCGTAAGATGTTATGCATCAGCAAGCAATACATCCAACGCTTGAGACCGACTCACGCACTGCGCAGACGGTGACTATCGAATTCTATTTGGTTTTCCACCGTCGCTTAAATAATAAAAAGTATGGTTTCTTATTTATTCACCAGAAGTGATACACG
>NW_014602957.1:0-437 GCF_000485595.1 Priapulus caudatus | reverse complement strand
GTCAAATAAAAAACTGCGATAACTTCTTATTGAGACGGCCCTGTTTACCTTCATCACTGGGTTTACTCAGTGTCATCTTACATGTCGATTGCCACAGAAAATTTAACGCTGATAACGAAGCACCTGAAAACGGTTTGAGCCGGTGATGGGCTTCGATAGTTGATCAATTTTTTCAGCTTTGCTATGGCTGTGATCGTAACCTAATGCTTTCATGTTTTTACTGAAGCGTCCATGATGTGACCTGCCAGGGTCGATGATAATGACTGTGCATTGTGTATTGGCGTGTTGGTTTACAAACTGCGATAAGAGATCAGCGTGGTCTCTTTCATAGAGCAAGTCACTGCCGATGATGATATCAAACTTGCCGAGGCTATCGGCTGCGTCATTCCAGTTTGTTCTTACAAATGGGATATCACAGGTTTTGTTGATGCGGGTGT
>NW_014602956.1:0-437 GCF_000485595.1 Priapulus caudatus | reverse complement strand
AAAAGGTGGGTGAGGTAGGTGAGGTAGGAAAAGGTTGGTGAAGTAGGGAAAAGTAGGTGAGGTAGTGGAAGGTTGGTGAGGTACGAAAAGGTGGGTGAGGTTGGGGAAGGTACGTGAGTTAGTGTAAGGTTGGTGATTTAGGAAAAGGTAGGTGAGGTAGGGAAAGGTTGGTGAGGTGGGTGGTGGTGGGTGATGTAGGAAAAGGTAGGTGAGGTAGGGAAAGGTTGGTGAGGTATGGAAACGTAGGGGAAGGTTGGTAAGGTAGTGTAAGGTGGGTGATGTAGGAAAAGGTAGGTGAGGTAGGGGAAGGTTGGTAAGGTAGGTGAGGTAGGGAAAGGTAGGTGAGGTAGTGGAAGGTTGGTGAGGTAGGAAAAAGTGGGTGAGGTAGGGGAAGGTACGTGAGTTAGTGTAAGGTGGGTGAGGTAGGGGAAGGTAGG
>NW_014602955.1:0-437 GCF_000485595.1 Priapulus caudatus | reverse complement strand
AAGCGTTAAGCGTTAAGCGTTAAGCGTTAAGCGTTAAGCGTTAAGCGTTAAGCGTTAAGCGTTAAGCGTTAAGCGTTAAGCGTTAAGCGTTAAGCGTTAAGCGTTAAGCGTTAAGCGTTAAGCGTTAAGCGTTAAGCGTTAAGCGTTAAGCGTTAAGCGTTAAGCGTTAAGCGTTAAGCGTTAAGCGTTAAGCGTTAAGCGTTAAGCGTTAAGCGTTAAGCGTTAAGCGTTAAGCGTTAAGCGTTAAGCGTTAAGCGTTAAGCGTTAAGCGTTAAGCGTTAAGCGTTAAGCGTTAAGCGTTAAGCGTTAAGCGTTAAGCGTTAAGCGTTAAGCGTTAAGCGTTAAGCGTTAAGCGTTAAGCGTTAAGCGTTAAGCGTTAAGCGTTAAGCGTTAAGCGTTAAGCGTTAAGCGTTAAGCGTTAAGCGTTAAGCGTTAAG
>NW_014602954.1:0-437 GCF_000485595.1 Priapulus caudatus | reverse complement strand
AGAGAGAGAGAGAGAGAGAGAGAGAGAGAGAGAGAGAGAGAGAGAGAGAGAGAGAGAGAGACGAGAGAGAGAAGAGGGAGAGAGAGAGAGAGCGCGAGGAGGGAGAGGGAGAGAGAGCGAGGAAGGAGAGTTGGGGTCGTGTGTAAATCTTGTGGAGATGGTTGGTGGAAGCTTGTCGGATTGTGTGCTAATGCTGCTAGGCTTTTACAGCTGATCCTACCAGCAATAGCAGGCTCTGTAATACATTGCGATGTGCGGCGCGTGCCAGCGTGCGTGCCTGCGTGCATGCACCCGTGGTTAGTATGTGTGTGCGTGCTGTGGGCGTGTGCGTCCGTGGTTTAGTTTGGGCGTGCATCGTTTATTTTGTGCGTGGACACATGCGCACGCACGCACGCACGCACGCACACACACACACACACACACACACACACACACAC
>NW_014602953.1:0-437 GCF_000485595.1 Priapulus caudatus | reverse complement strand
GTCAGTGGTGGCACCTGTCAGCCAGATATCCTCTCGATGATGCATGCTCTAAAGGGCACAGAGTTCACTCTGGATCTTGATTATGAAAAGATCCTGACCGCCTCTGAAGTCTTTGAAGAGGCGATGAAAGACTACTTCGTCCCCCCCGAGGCGAAGATGATCTCCCCAACCGTTACCCTCTCGCCAATGCCGGGTGGAGCCCTCACCGCCAATACCATGATGATGCGTGATACCGGGGGCTGTACCGGAGCTCACGATGTCGAATTTTATACCGACCGTCTCAAGCAGATTCTTGCTGCAGATATCCCTTTTCACTCCATTTGCTTTAAGGATGCCTCGGGTACCTCCAGCCCGAGAAAAGTATACGAGACCCTGAAAGCGGCTCGCAAACTTGTTTCCGCTGACACCATCCTCTGGTTCCATACCCATGACACTGC
>NW_014602952.1:0-437 GCF_000485595.1 Priapulus caudatus | reverse complement strand
ATCTGGATTTGCAGCGAGTTGCCAAAGGCATCGAGTTCGGTGTTTTTTAGCGTTGCGGTGTGGAAGTCGAGTTGCATAATACCGGTAATATCCGGGTAGAAATTATATTCGGCACCTAGCTGTGCCAACCAGACTTGATCTTGTAAGTGATTTTCAAGTTGACCGCCTTTGCCGATTAGACTGACACCGAACAGGCCATAGACTATCGCTTTTTCTGAGAACTTGCTCGACTTGCTTAGCCAGATAGCGGAATCGATGGTTTCGTTTCCGCTATTGCTCTCGATTGAACCCGTCGATAATTCCATGCCGATTCCCAGTTCGGTCGTGCTTATGTCGGTGTGAAGCAGGCGATAGTTGAAAGAGACTGATATGTCACCAATATCGCTGTCAGGACGATCAAATCAAACTGTTTTATAGCCGAAACGGCAAAACTGTAT
>NW_014602950.1:0-437 GCF_000485595.1 Priapulus caudatus | reverse complement strand
CGGAATAATGACCATAACGTTCAGTCTCAGCACGGAAAGGTCGAATCATTTGTGAATGACATCCAACACAACCTTCACCGTACATTCGCCTTGGCCGTACAGCAGATGATGAACCAACTCCAAAATTCGCTGGTAAAGTCAGACATAATAATTCCTCATAACCCGATATAATTTATTTACGTTTAATTTTTTAAACATTTTGCGCAGTCGTTAAATCACTGGCCGCGAACTTGATCTTTAGTCACTGGCTCTTCATCATCAAGTGCCATTCTTGCTGCTTTATCAAAATCAGTTTTACGTCGGCTACTTAAAGCCCAAACAACAACACCAATAAAAAATACAAAAGCAACGACAGTCCAAATTGTTTGAAGTAATGCGGTATCCATTATCTGTTCCTCTCGTTTGTAACTGTATTAAAGCGTTGACTTATTAGCGAC
>NW_014602949.1:0-437 GCF_000485595.1 Priapulus caudatus | reverse complement strand
GTAGCAGCAGCAGTAGCAGCAGCAGCAGCAGTAGTAGCAGCAGCAGGAGCAGCAGCAGCAGCAGCAGCAGCAGCAGCAGCAGCAGCAGTAGTAGTAGCAGCAGCAGGAGCAGCAGCAGCCGCAGCAGCAGCAGCAGCAGCAGCAGCTGTAGCAGCAGCAGCAGCAGTAGTAGCAGCAGGAGCAGCAATAGTAGTAACAGCATAAACATCAGATTGCCAATTGCATATACACGCATCGTAACCATGGCTACGCAGCTCGTAACCATGGCAACACGTTCCACGCAGGCTCCATCACCCGTGCGTAGAGAACTCCGGACACGAGTGTCGCGGACTCCCAACATCCCCGCCCGGCTCTGCAGCGCGCTGAAGTCCGAGACGTCCCGCCGGACCAGGTACGCACCCCCCACCAACTCCCGCCATGCGTTCTTGCCACGTGAA
>NW_014602947.1:0-437 GCF_000485595.1 Priapulus caudatus | reverse complement strand
GGTGGACCAAACAACGCTGTTACCCGTGGACCTGCCATTGTCGAAGAATCCTTGGCGGCGCAGTTGATTGATGCAGTACGGGCACAGTCAGTAGTCAATCAGGCCGGTGGTTCAACTATCCTGATTGGTGGCCCTTCCAATATCACCCGGATTGCCTCTGACGCTACCGTTTATGAGCATACCGAGGGCGCAGACGATATTTCTGAATCTACCCCAGTTTTCGAGGCGATCACTACCAACCCGAAAGCCTTGGTTGCCCTGATTCCGTTGAGTGCTGAAGCCGTGGCAGATTCAAGCAACCTTGACCAAGTGCTGTTCACCAGCCTTGCCGCCGCCTTTGCCCAAAAGCACGATTCCTTGTGCATGGCAACGCTTCTTGCTGATGCCAGTATCCCAACTTCAGCAGCCGGTGAAGCCTGTGACACTTGGACCGGCAC
>NW_014602946.1:0-437 GCF_000485595.1 Priapulus caudatus | reverse complement strand
ACTCACTCTGT
Source organism: Priapulus caudatus (assembly GCF_000485595.1). Lineage (NCBI taxonomy): Eukaryota > Metazoa > Priapulida > Priapulimorpha > Priapulimorphida > Priapulidae > Priapulus > Priapulus caudatus. Next base: position 426 of record NW_014602946.1, on the reverse strand, counting down.
CTCTGTCTCTGTGTGTGTCCTGTCTCTCTATCTACCTATCTATCTCTAGCAGGGAGTAGATAACATCGGACCTTGCTGCTCAGTATGTTTGTATCGGACACATGGCCGAGTGAACCTTGTGTGGGTGGAGTCTCTGCCGCTGCCTGCAGGTGGTCCGCGCACGCACGCACGCACACAAGAGCGCACGCACGCATGCACGTACGCGCACGTACGCACGCATGCAGGTACGCGCACGTACGTACGCATGCAGGTACGAACGTACGCATGCAGGTACGCACGTACGCACACACACGCACGCACACACACACACACAAGCACTCACGCACGCACGCACACGAGCACGCACGCACACACGCACGCACACACGCACGTACACAGCGATGGGATGAGGATGGGATGAGGCGTCGGTGAAGATCAGCGTCTGAC
>NW_014602944.1:0-437 GCF_000485595.1 Priapulus caudatus | reverse complement strand
CCTATGACCTCAGTTTTGGAGGGCTCGCCGCTTAATCAGCCAGGGAAACCTTGAGATCTCTCTCTCACTCACTCGTCATTATCTCACCAAGCCTTACAAGGCTCCCGCGTAATTGTAGACCTGCGCCCGCACCCTCCTCCCCCCTCCCCCTCTCCTCCCCCGCCCTCCTCCCCCCTCTCCGCGCGAATTCCTACGAGTCCGGCCATGCGGCCACTTCTAATTTCCCGCGACCGCCGGTAAGTGGTGTTTAATTAAATATCGGCTTGCCACCACCGACGCCGACGCCGACGTGTTTGTATATTACCTGCTGTTGTGTGTACTCGTGGGGTCGATCGCTGCTGGCTCACCGGCGCTTTGTGTGTTAATTCACGGGGATTGTAGGTAGAGTTATGCGTGCCCGGGCAGGATATTGGGGTGTGGGGGTGAGAAGTCGATGA
>NW_014602943.1:0-437 GCF_000485595.1 Priapulus caudatus | reverse complement strand
TCTATCCTTCTATATTCTTCTACTCTCTCATCCTCTACCCTCTACCCTTCTATATTCTTCTACCCTCTCATCCTCTACCCTCTACCCTTCTATATTCTTCTACCCTCTCATCCTCTTTACCCTCTACCCTTCTATATTCTTTACCCTCTACCCTTCTATATTCTTCTACCCTCTCATCCTCTACCCTCTACCCTTCTATATTCTTCTACCCTCTCATCCTCCACTCTCTACCCTTCTATATTCTTCTACCCTCTCATCCTCTTTACCCGGGCCTATATCCTTCTATATTCTTCTACTCTCTTTACCTCTTTATCCTACTCTCTACCCTTCTATATTCTTCTACCCTTTCATCTTCTTTACCCTCTACCATTCTATATTCTTCTACCCTCTCATCCTCCACCCTCTATCCTTCTATATTCTTCTACCATCTCATCATC
>NW_014602942.1:0-437 GCF_000485595.1 Priapulus caudatus | reverse complement strand
CTCTCTCTCTCTCCTCTCTCTCTCTCTCTCTCTCTCTCTCTCTCTCTCTCTCTCTCTCTCTCTCTCTCTCTCTCTCTCTCTCTCCCCCTCCGTTCTCCCTCTCCCTAATACACACGATCCCACTCTATTTTTTCTGACTCACTGAGGTAATGGTATAATTTGGTTAGACCTGCTCGGTGAGGTAATTAAGCGGAGACGGAACATGGCCTGGCTTCCTGTAACCGAGAGAAACCCTTGACCTAATAATCTATACGTATCATCAGCGACTAGTGTATTGTCTCTATTGTACATAGCAGACACAGTCGCTTCATCACCATATTAGTTGGCCAGAGTTCGGTTGTTGTATGTCGTTGTTGCAATGTATATTATGTGTGTGTGTCATATATGTGCTGTCATATATATATATATATATATATATATATATATATATATATATA
>NW_014602941.1:0-437 GCF_000485595.1 Priapulus caudatus | reverse complement strand
TCATCATCGTAGTCTTTCGCTTTAATCGACAATGCGATACCGCGGTTCTTACGATCTATACCGATAAGTTTAGCTTCAACTTCTTCACCAACTTTAAGAACGGTGCTTGCGTCTTCAACGCGATCACGAGATAGCTCAGATGCACGTAATGTGCCTTCGATGCCATCGCCTAAGTCGATGATAGCTGCTTTAGCGTCAACTGATACAACTGTACCTGTAACAATAGAACCTTTCTTATTTTCTCCCATGAATGAAGAAATTGGGTCTTGTTCCATTTGTTTGATACCAAGTGAAATACGCTCACGTTCAGCATCAATAGATAAAACAACGGCTTCGATAGTGTCGCCTTTCTTATAGTTACGAACGGTGTCTTCACCAGTTTCGTCCCAAGAAATATCAGACATGTGGATAAGACCATCTATCTCGCCGTTAAGACC
>NW_014602940.1:0-437 GCF_000485595.1 Priapulus caudatus | reverse complement strand
CACCAAACAGCTTGTGGGCCACCCGTTGCCCCAAATGAAATTCAGTATCGGGGATTGCTACACCTTTAAAGGCACTGGAACTGGCTTTGGTGGTGCGTTGGAAACTCACCGGCCGAGAAATCTGAGTTTTCAGGCGGATTTCCTTGAGCAAGTCCGCTGGAATCTCGCGAATAAAACGGGAGGGGCGATTCAGTGTTTCATTACCATACAAACGACGGCTTTCGGCGTAGGTAATATACAATCGTTGCATGGCACGAGTGATGCCCACATAACACAGACGGCGCTCTTCCTGTAAACCAGAAGGGTCTTCAATCGACATTTTGTGTGGGAACAGACCTTCTTCCACGCCCACCAAAAATACCTGTGGGAATTCCAGGCCCTTTGCCGAGTGCAGCGTCATCATTTGCACGCTGTCTTCATGTTCGTCGGCCTGTTGC
>NW_014602939.1:0-437 GCF_000485595.1 Priapulus caudatus | reverse complement strand
CACTGTTACAGAGCAGTACTTCTAGCATTCATGGATCCAATCCTGACACATATCTTACCCCCTGCACTGTTACAGAGAAGTACTTCTAGCATTCATGGATCCAATCCTGACACATATCTTACAGCCTGCACTGTTACAGAGAGTACTTCTAGCATTCATGGATCCAATCCTGACACATATCTTACACCCTCGCACTGTTACAGAGCAGTGCTTCTAGCATTCATGGATCCAATCCTGACACATATCTTACACCCTGCACTGTTACAGAGCAGTGCTTCTAGCATTCATGGATCCAATCCTGACACATATCTTACACCCTGCACTGTTACAGAGCAGTGCTTCTAGCATTCATGGATCCAATCCTGACACATATCTTACACCCTGCACTGTTACAGAGCAGTACTTCTAGCATTCATGGATCTAATCCTGACACATAT
>NW_014602938.1:0-437 GCF_000485595.1 Priapulus caudatus | reverse complement strand
AACAGTAGAGGGAGAAGAAACGGGATGTACTAGAGTGCACGCGCGGGGAAGGCATGACAGTAGAGGGAGAAGAAATGGGATGTACTAAGAGTGCAGGCGCGGGGAAGACATAACAGTAGAGGGAGAAGAAACGGGATGTACTAAGAGTGCACGCGCGGGGAATGCATGACACGACGAACTTACAGTGAATAGACTGTGGTGGCATCCCCTTCCATCCTCCCTCGCAGGTCTCTCCCTTCCGCCCTCCCTCTCAGGTCTCTCCCTTCCGCTCTCCCCTTTCGCTCTCCCCCTCCCGTCTCTCCTTTCGCTCACCCCGTTCTCTCGTCCCCTCCGCTCTCCGTTTCCTCTCTCCCCCTCCGCTCTCCCTTCCGCTCTCCCCATTCTCTCGTCCCCCTCCGCTCTCCCTTTCCTCTCTCCCCCTCCGCTCTCCCCCTCCG